>NC_066536.1:17922354-17924854 GCF_024679095.1 Eriocheir sinensis
TGAATTGACTTTCCGACCGGTTTTTAAGGCTCGGTTGCATGGTTTCATTATTAAGTCTTCTGTATCACTTTCTACGGCTGAGTTTGTAATATGTCGATTTAACTGTGAAAATCCAGCACTTTTAAATAACTATACTAACTAAACTAGCTAGCTAAATTAACTCAACTAAAAAGCCAAACTAGCCACATAACTGTTATTACTAATACTAATACGACGTCAAAATAATCTGGTTTATTATAACAGAGCACCTTTCCGCGATGGCTTGTCCCTCCCTCTGTCCGTCTCTTTCTCCCTCTTTCCCGCCTCGGTACTCAGTGTTCGTCCCGCCCCAGTGAGCCTCAATGCGCTGCGGCTGTCGGGATGGCAGCGAAAGCTCTCCACGGCCGGGCTCTTGTCTCCTGCCATTGTCTTTCGTCGTGAATGGAGGTATTTTTTCCAGGCGTTAAGGAGGATATTGATAGCAGCTCTTGTCGGGCGTATTAACTCTCATGGGCATCGGTGCGTGGGGAGGCTACTACTACTACTACTACTACTACTACTACTACTACTACTACTACTACTACTACTACTACTACTACTACTACTACTAAGGTTAAAGATTCATCCATTCAAGTCCTTCTTCGTGTCTGGGAAAATCATATTATTTTGCGCGTATAGTCGGTTCCGGTTTGAAGACCTCGCCAACCCGTCCATTGTCTTTTGTTTACCGAGCTTTGATTGCGTTCAGCGCATTATTTGTTTTGTTTAGCGATATTGGCTTCTGGCAAGGCATTGTGGGAAGCGGGGAGCGGGAGGCGATACTGGGAGGACGAGGAGGAGGAGGAGGAGGGAGAGGAGGAACAGGAGGAAGGGAAGGGAGAAGAGGGAATGGAGTCGTGTCTAATTTTTTCATTGTTTTAGGATATCGTGTGTGGAGGCATTGTGGGCTGACTATACGCGGCGACCTCAAGTACACAGCCATTGTTCTAAGAGCCTCGTCATTTTTAACCTTTCCTCGGCGCGCACGCTTCTCCCTCTCTCTCTGGAAGCTGCTCAATTATATAAACAGTGAACGGGGGACCTTTTTTTTCGTCATTAAGGGCCCGGACAAGAGGCAGACTCGTGGCGTCTATTGTTCACGGGAGATAAAAGTTTCCCGAATAAGCAGCGCGATCGTGGGGCTGAAGCCGATCTGATCCTCTTAGTAATCATAATGCCGCTTGTATAGGGTGTTTGATTCTTCTCTTCTTCGTCTTCCTTCCTTCGTCTATACTTGTTGCTTCTTTCTGATTCTTCTTTATGCCTCTTCGTCTTCGTCTTTCTCTTCCTCCGTTTTCTTCTTTTCTTCTTTCTTTCTCTTTCTTCTTTTGTTCCTTTTCTCCTTCCTTTCCTGTTTTCCTTTCCTCTCTTTTCTCTCTCTACCTCTCATTACCTCCTCCTCCTCCTCCTCCTCCTCCTCCTCCTCTTCTTCTAAACTCCGTCTTAAGATAGTGTGAGAAGGGAAGGATGTGGATAAGAGGTAGAGGGGCCTATACGAGAGAGAGAGAGAGAGAGAGAGAGAGAGAGAGAGAGAGAGAGAGAGAGAGAGAGAGAGAGAGAGAGAGAGAGAGAGAGAGAGAGAGAGAGAGATAGAGAGAGAGAGAGAGAAAGTAGAAAAAGATAAAAAAGTAGAAAAAAGTAGGAAAAAAGTAGAAAAAAGTAGAAAAAGTAGGAAAAAAGTAGAAAAAAAAGAGAGAAAGCTTGTCATCAGGTCTTTCCCCCTTTCCTTCCTTCCTTCCCTTCATCCTCCTCCTCCTTTATCCTTCTCTCTCCTTCTCTTCCTCCATTTCATCCTCTTTTGCCTCCTTTCCTTTATTCCCTTCTCTTCCTTCTCCTTTTTTATCCTTCTCTCCTTTCCCTTCCTTCCTTTCATTTTCCTTTAACCCCTTTCCTTCCTTCCCTTCCTTCCCTTCATCCTCCTTCACCTCTCTCCTTCTCTTTCCTTCTCTTCCTTCACACACACACACACACACACACACACACACACACACACACAGTCAGTCAGTCACCTTCCCTTCCATCCCACCAAGCCACGTGTCTATACCAGAAAATATATGTGTAAATAACCTTCCTTCCTGTCTTCTCTATAACGTCCCAGTGTTATAATTACATAGCCCCTAACACATAATTACTCCCCACGTGTGTTGTGAGAGACGCCGCCACACGCTGTCCCTCGTATATATAAAAAGGAAAGAAAGAGAAATGTAGTTTGTCATCGGGTCCTGCCACACGCGTCCTGCCTTCCTTCTTTCTTTCTTCTTTTACATTTTTTTTCTCGTTTTTTTACCTTTTCCAGACGCCGCAACTCTGTCTCTCTCTGTGTCTCTCGTCTTTCTCCTGTTTCTTCATATATCTTTCCTTTTCCCTTTCGTCTTCTTGTTTTCTTCTTTTCCTTCTTCTTTCGTTCTTCTTTTCCTCTTCTTCCTTCTTTCGTCTTTACATTCCCTCCCTTCTATTTACTACTTCATTCTATCACTCTCTG
>NC_066536.1:17934854-17954854 GCF_024679095.1 Eriocheir sinensis
CTGTCCTCCTCCTAATCCATAAGAACAGCTGCATCGAACTCTATATAAATAAATCTTGGCAATGCAAGCTTTTATAGTCCTCAATTTGTCTATTCCGTGACTAACCCCCAATAAGCTAAACTCACTCACTTACTCCCATAGATACAGGAATCGCATGCAGCCTCGTCACTGTTCTCTAGGCACTTCAAACTTTTATAGCCATCAAGCTGTCTATTCCGTGACTGACCCCAAAAAGCCCCTCACTCACTTACCCCCCATAGCTACAGGAATCGCATGCAGACTCGGCACTTCGAAATTTTATAGTCGTCAAATCGTCAATTCCGTGACTGACCCCCAAAAAAGCCACTCACTCACTCAGTCCCATAGATACCAAATTGCATGACCGTCACTAAGTTCTCTGATTGCGCGTAATTATTTATTTTCACCCATTACCTCGACGGTCCAGACGGCGTATACTCGGTCATGCAAAGTACGGGGCCAAATGAGTGTGTCTGAGTGGTCGGTGGTTGTTAATTTATGGGCCCGGAGCGGCGTCGTTTCAGCCCCCGCGGCGATCTGTCACCCGTAATGCCGCCCCGTCACTCGGCTCACGCACACGCCAACATATAAAAATCACCCCCGGGGTAAGTCCTGACTGCTCGGTGATTTAGCCATAGAAGGGAAAGTCCGAATGTGTATAATGCAGGAGATTTTGGGGCCATATTCTTTAGCACTCTGTCGACCAATTAAGCACACATATATAACAACAATGGTTTCGCTCACGCACACGACAACATATAAAAATCACCCCCGGGTTAAATCCTGACTGCTCGGTGATTTAGCCATAGGAGAGAAAGCTCGTGGGCGTGTACTGAAGGGGAGTCTTTTGCTTGGGAGAAGGAAGTTATAACCCGCCTCTTCAAATATCTGAATAGTGGTACAAATGCCTTCTCAGGGTCACGGGTTATCGCTGGAATGACTTTGAGATGACTTTCGAACCAGAGACTACGTGAAACTGAGTCGAGGCCTGTTACCAGCTAAGTACGTGAACGCCAACTCCGGCTATGTAGGCACGTGGGGCGCCTCCCGGACGTCCTGCTCACAAGGTTGTTTCTGTATGAGACAACCCTGAGTGGAGGAGAAGAAAGGGACGCCCACACAACTCATGGCTGGGGCAAGTCAATCGATCTAACCGGGAAGGACTTGGGATGGAAAGGGCAGCTGCGTGGGAGCGTGCTCGGGAGGACCGCCGGGAGTATGGGCGGCGAGTGAGCGAAGCGACGCGCCCCCTTGGTTATTAGTTAGTTTTCAAATATGTAAACTTTTATCAATGGCAAATAAACGTCGAAAATTATATCGAAGTTTGGTGTACAAGATTTACCGATTATTTGATGTTTGAGGTAATGCCATCCACGCAGCATCACTACACATTACACACTCCATACACACATACACACACACATTCACACACACACACCACCTGTCTCTCCACACACACCTGCCGAGCTATAACCCTTTACCTGCGCCGCATATATCAACCACCACCCCGTCCTTTACGCTCCCCAAATCCCTTTCCCAACACCTAACCCTTGATCATATACCACTAAGGGAAGGGATCATAACCACCTGTCCAAAATATACACCTTCCTTTAAACTCTCCTACCTGTCCATTCCTTTCTCACCTCAGTTACCTCTAGTGTCGTGACGGTTCCCATATATTTGTCAGCACCGTACTTCAGCCACTATACCTCCTACTTTTTCACTTACGGGGCCTTCCCTAACTCACGCGTCTCCCAATATCCTTCATGTAAACCAGTACCTATCTATCTGTCTGACCGTACTTGCATGCAGCCAGTACCTGCCTACCTATATATTTTTTCACTTATACCGTTCACTCGCTTCCCCAACCCTCGCATCTTCCGATATTTCTCATGCAAACTCTTAACTATAACTCGGCTCTCGTGACGGCTCCCATCTATCTGGTGTACCGTCCCTGTATACTTTTTCACTTACGGGTCATTCGCTTTTCCACACATCTTCCCTTACGGCTCCATTCCTAACCCACACACGTCTTAAAATCCAATATTCTTCATGCAAACCCTCAGCTAACTCGGCTCTCGTGACGGCGCCCATCTATCTGTCATACCGTCCCTGATACTTTTTCACTTGCAACTCATTCGCTTCCCCTTACATCTTCGTCCATACCTCATGAACGTTCTCCTACCGCGCCGCAAGACGTTTCCCTCACGCTCGCTCACGCCCGCCCGCCCGGTTATATCTCAGGTAGGAAGTGGTGCACCTGAGCGGGTAATCGCCACCCGCGCGGGACCTTAAGTCTTGAGGAATGGGCCGCCGACGCAAGACAAATCGCCCGTCGTATCTCAGAGTCTCGCCGCCGCGTCGTCGCTCTCGGTCTTGGTCGCCGTCGTAACTGCGGGTGTCACGTCTTTTGCTGTGGGTGTAGTTATTTATTTTTATTTGTTGTAGCGATTTCGTGGTTGGTTTGGTGTACTATGTCGTTGCAGCCTTTCGCGTTTTTCTTTGTGCTCTTGTTGTTATTGATTTCGATGTTTGTCTGTATGTGTTGTGTGATTATATGATTGCTTTTCTATATTGGTTGTTGCGTACAGGACATCTTCTTCTAAGGGACGGTTTTTTTCTTGCTTCCTTTCATATTTTCTTTTTTTCTTTCTTTCTTTATTCATTTGTCTGTTATTTTTATTCTTCTGGTGATGGTGGTGGTGGTGGTGGTATGTGTGTGTGTGTGTGTGGTAATATTCACTTATCCATATATCCTTTTTTTTTTTTGGTGAAAGGTATAACGCAATTTTTATTATTCACCCATACGCATCTTTTTTTTTTTTTTCTTTTCAAAGGGAACGATTTTTTTGTCTATTGATTCATCTATCTATTCGTCTATTCATCTATTATTTCCCTGTGGCGAGTACGTGATTGCTTTGGGAAGAATACTCATTGCTCTTTGTGTGTGTGTGTGTGTGTGTGTGTGTGTGTGTGTGTGTGTGTGTGTGTGTGAGGTCCGTCTGTCTGTCTGTCTGTCTGATAATGGAGAGGTGCTGCGTCACGTTCAGTTCCCTTTCCCGCCCTCACACCTGCCTCATAATTTACAACCTGCGTCTCCTTGCCACTGGGTATTTTAGGCGGAGCGGACGGGGGGTGGAGGGATATGAAACTACCAATGGGGATACTAATACAGCCTCTATGAAAGCCTTGCCAAATGTGTGTGTGTGTGTGTGTGTGTGTGTGTGTGTGTGGTTTGGAGTTGAAATGTTAAGACCACGACCCATAGATATAGACCTTCCTTTCCGTCCTTTTTACTTTCTTTATTCCTTCCTCCCTCCGTCTCTCTCTTTCTTCCTTTTTTCCTTCCTTCCTTCTTTCCTCCCTTCCTTTCCGTAATTCCTTCCTTACCTCTGCTTATCCTCTCTCCTTCCTCCCTTTCTTCCTCTCTCCCTCCCATCCTTTCTCCCCTTCTCCCTTCCTCCCAACTTTACCCATGCTTAACCCATCCTCCCTCCTTCCCTCCCTCCCTCCCTACCTTCTTACCTTCCTACCTACGTGTGTTACCTTCCTAAATCATGAACATTTAATTATTCTACGGTGGGAGGGAGGGAAGGAGGAAGGGAGGGAGGGAGGACAGGTGATGAAGTTTTTATGGGCGGTTAAGAGTCGTGTCAGGTAGGTAGTATAGGCCTGTGTGTGTGTGTGTGTGTGTGTGTGTGTGTGTGTGTGTGTGTGTGTGTAATCTGATGCTTACCACGTGTGTGTTTAAATTGAGGGAACAAGAGAGAGAGAGAGAGAGAGAGAGAGAGAGAGAGAGAGCCTTAGAGAGAGAAGAGGAGAGAGAGAGAGAGAGAGAGAGAGAGAGAGAGAGAGAGAGAGAGAGAGAGAGAGAGAGAGAGAGAGAGAGAGAGAGAGAGAGAGAGAGAGAAAAAGAGATGAACAAAAGAAAAAAAAATTAACAAATGAAATAAAAGTAAGAACAAGAAAAGAAAAAAAAGAAAAGAAAAGAAAGAAAAGAAAAAGAAAAAAAAGAGAGAGAGAGAGAGAGAGAGAGAGAGCGAGAGAGAGAGAGAGAGAGAGAGAGAGAGAGAGAGAGAGAGAGAGGGGGGGAGGTGGACAAGACCGCAACACACACACACACGCCCAAACAAAAGACAAACACACACACACGCACACACACACACACACACACACACACACACACACACACACACACAGGCAACTCGACACCGCAGAAGTCACAAACCCGATGACTTTTAGCTCCTCGCGTTTCAACCCCCCCTCTCTCTCTCTCTCTCTCTCTCTCTCTGATGGACCCACTCTTCCCCTCCTCCCCCTCCTCTTCCTCCTCCTCCTCCTCCTCGTCCTCCTCCTCCTCCTCCTCCTCCTCTTCATTTGCATACAAGCTTGGTGATGAGGCGACCGTGAAGTTCATGTTTATAATCTTTTCTTGTCTCCTTCGTGCTAACAGGTTTTACACGCTTTGTTTGTTTGTTTTTGTCTTTTTTTTGGTTTTCCTTTTGTGTTGCTTCTGGGATGAGTTTTATTTCTTGTTTTCTTCTTCTTCCTCTTCCTTTTTTTCCTATATACTTTTTGTGTTTTTTGTTTTTTTGTCTTTCTTCCTTTTACGTTCCTTCTGAGATGAGTTTTATTTCTTGTTTTCTTTTTCTTCGTCTTCTTCGTCTTCCTTCTTTTTTTTCCGATATACTTTTTGTGTTTTTGTTTTTTTGTCTTTTTTCCATTTACGTTCCTTCTGAGATGAGTTTTATTTATTGTTTTATTCTTCCTCGTCTTCTTCTTCTTCTTCGTCTTCTTCGTTTTCTTCGTCTTACTCCTTTTTTTCCTATATACTTTTTTTGTTTTTTTGTTTTTTGTCTTTTTTCCTTTTACGTTCCTTCTGAGATGAGTATTATTTCTTCACTTGTTTTCACTCTTCCTTCCTCTCCTCCTCCTCCTCCTCCTCCTCCTCCTCCAGGTTCTCCTCCTCGTTCTTCTTCTTCTTGTCCAATGCAATGTTTTTTCTATCTTCCTTTTAGAGTTCAACCTGATGACTTTTATTACTTCAGCTTTATTCTCCCTTCCTCCTCCTCCTCCTCCTCCTCCTCCTCCTCGTTCTTTTTCTTCTCTCGCCTCAGTTGCACGAAAACCAGTTTGTGACCGACGCCATTATCAGTCAGAAGCCCTTCGGTTAATGAGACTTGTGGTGCGTTAGATGACCTCCTCTCCCCCCCCCCCCTTCTCTCTCTCTCTCTCTCTCTCTCTCTCTCTCTCTCTCTCTCTCTCTCTACTTAGATCCCCCTCCATCCCTCTCTCTCCTTTTCTCTCCCTACCTCCCTTCCCCTCCCTCCCTCCCTCCCTTGTTTCCATCGCCTATCAAATTAACCCGCAGCTTTGTAGAGAGACACTTGTCCCTCTCCCTTTTCCCTCCCTCCATCCCTCCAGCCTCTTCCCTCCACCCCTCCAGTCTCTCTCCCTCCATCCCTCAGGCCACGGCAGGTCAGGTGACGCAGGAACAAGGTCAAGGGTCGTGTAGAAGGGAGGGAGGAGTAGAAGGGGGGGGGGGGTCAGAGGTGTACTTGTGACGCAGGAGATGTGAGGTTGGTTTGGGGTGAGTCATATATAGAGGAGTATACTTTTTCTTGCTTTCTCCTCCTAATAATAATAAGAATAAGAATAAAAAGGATAAGAAGAAGAAGGAGAAGAAGAAGAAGAAAAGGAAAAATAATAGTAATAATAATAATAATAATAATAATAATAATAATGATAATAATAATAATAATAATAATAATAATAATAATAATAATAATAATAATAATAATAATAAGAAGAAGAAGAAGAAGAAGAGGAAAATACTAATAATAATAAAAAAAGAAGAAGAAGGATAAGAAGGATAAGAATAAGGAGAATAAGAGGAAAAATAATAATAATAATAATAAGAAGAAGAAGTATTAATGGTTAAGAAAAAGAGGAAAGGAAAAGAATGAAAGAAAGAAGAAATGAAGAAAAAAATAAAGGTTGAGGAAAAGAGGAAAAGAAAAGAATAAAAGAAAGAAGAAATGAAGAAAAAATAAAAGAAAAAAATAAAGGTTAAGAAAAAGGGGAAAGGAAAGGAACAAAAGAAAAAAAGAAATGAAGAAAAAAATAAAGATTGAGATAAAAAACAAAAGGAACGAGAAGAGAATATAAAATTGAAGACAAGAGAAGAGAAGACAATTAAAATACTTCCTCAATCATTTTCTTTTCACCCGTAACTAATGCATATATATAAAAGTACAGACCTCCACTAGTCTCCCAAAGGATTAAACAAACACATCCTTATCGAGTCGCTGAGAGGCAGTGTAACGCCCTCGACAGGTTTTTAAAGTTGGGAAAAGTCTGCTACTCTCCCTCTCCCTCCTTCCCTCTCCCTCCGTCTCCCTCCCTTTTTGACGTCAGCAGAAGCGTACAACAAACCTGCCTCTCCTCAGCGACCGAGTGATATAAACAGGTTGGTACCGCCGCTGGTGATGCTGGTGTTGTTGTTGTCTGGGGTGGGAAGAGACAGGACAGGATCGGACGAGTTTGGGGAGAGGGAAAGAGAAGGAGGAGGAGGAGGAGGAGGAGAGGAAAGGGAAGAGGAGGAGGAGGGTACAGTTGAGCTGGATCAGGTATAGGAACAGGCCGGGGCAATAGACTGAGGAGGAGGAGGAGGAGGAGGAGGAGGAGGTGGAGGAAGAGGAAGAAGAGGAGGAGGAAACGTAGTAAATGCAAAGCAGGGAAGAGGAGGAGGACGAGGAGGAGGGGCAAGATACAGAGGAGGTAGAGTAGGAGGAAGAAGAGCAGTCGAAGTTAACGTAGAGCAAGAGGAGGAGGAGAAGGAGGAGGAGGGGGAGAGTGGAACAAGTCAGAGAGCCGCGGGCGAAGGGTGCTGGGGGGGCAGACGAGCAGGCAGGTTGGGCACTGCTTGAGGGCATGGACTAAGGTTGGTCTTGGGTCAGGCAACCACACCTTTAGCCTCGGGGCGTAGACGGGAGAGACAGAGAGGGAGGGAGAGAAAGAGAGGGAGAGGGATAATAGAGAAGGGAGGGGTGGGTATAGGGAGCTATGTTGTGTTTTCCTTACGTCACCAGGAAGGGAAACGTCAGTCGTGGTTGGTCGGTTACGTTGTGTTACCTTAGCGTCCACACCTGTCCAACCTGTTCATCCTGTTCACCTGACTCATCCTCTCACGTCCCTTACCTCACCACCACCACGTGACTCACCACCACCTCCTGACTCATCTCCCGTTCACCCCACCAAGAGATACGCATTCACCGTTTCATTCAATTTCACGTGTTTCACTTTATTTGACTCACCTTAGTTTACTCATCCTCACCTGTGACTCACCTATGCGTTTCTCCCTTTTACTCCGTATTCACCGTTTCATTCAATTTCACGCATTTCACTTTATTTGACTCACCTTAGTTTACTCATCCTCACCTGTGACTCACCTATGCGATTCTCCCTTTCCCTCATCTCCCCTAACTCATCTCCCTTTTACTCCACCAAGACATACTCACCATTTTTACTCACCATCACTCATTTCACTATCGACTCTACTTGACCCACCTGTGTTTACTCACCACACCACCGCCACCACCGCCACCTAACCCATGCCCTCTGACTCATCTAATCCTCACCCCACCAAGAGATACAGAACATTTTACTCATTACAATTTATTTCAATGACTGGTCTCACCTTTGCTCTCTCATCCTCACCTATGACTCACCTATGCGACTCTACCTCTTCCTCATCCCCGTAACTGATTCACCTCCTGACTCACCCACCACTCCTTCGATAACTTATAGTTTTGCCTTGGAAAGTTTGTGTGTGTTTATTTGTTTGTGTGTGTGTGTGTGTGTGTGTGTGTGTGTGTGTGTGTGTGTGTGTGTGTGTGTGTGTTTCTCTTTTATTCTCTTCTCTTTCCTCTTCTTTTCTTACCTTATATATAATTTTTCTTTTCTTTTTTCCTTTTTTCATTTCTATTTTCTTTCATTATTTTCGTTTCTTCTTTCTTTTCTTCTCTTCCATCCTCTTCTCCCTCTCCCTTACATATGACTAGGGCGAGGAACAGAGATTTTTTTCGTATTTTCCATGTATATTCCAGGTTATAAAACACACACTCTTCATAACTGTACTTCAATGGCCGTCTAAAAGGGTAGATACAATAACTCACCCGTCCAGCCGGTCAGTACCTTCCCCGAACATTACCTTGCTCCAATATTTAGGTTCTCGAGCAAACAGTGGCGCGCGGGAAACTGCCGAGGAAATGAGCCAAGCGAGGAGGAGGTGGCGTGTGGATGGGGTTGACAGGGTGACTCACTGATGGCAGGAAGGGTGAAGGAAGGACTGACTGACTGATTGGATGAGCGATGTGACTTTTGTTGTGCGCGCGTGTGTGTGTGTGTGTGAGGGTGTAGAAGTGAAGGATATTGAGTTGGTTGCTATTCAGTACAGCGAATGGTAAGAATATGTGTTGAATTGATCTTTACCTACGAGAGAAAATGACGACGAAATGGTTGGCTGATGGAGTGATTGAAACGAAGGTTGTGGGTTTCTTTTATGCATGCGTGTGAATGTAGAAATGTATATGAAAGGAGAGGATATTGTTACTGCTGGGTTGGTTGTTAAAAAAAAAAAGGTTGAAATCATCTTTAAGAACGAGAAAAACTGGCGACGGAAAAAAAAAGATTGACTCTCTGAAACGAACGCTATTTTTTGTTTGTTTGTTTGTTTTTGTGAATGTATAGAAATGAAGGATATGGTTAATGCTACAAGTTTGATAAAAAAAAGGCTGATATCATCTAGAACGAATACAATTAGCGACGGAAAAAAACTTACGGATTGAACGAATGCCATACTTTTTTTTTGTGTGTGTGTGTTTGAATAGATAAATAAATAAAAGAAAAGGATATTATTACTCCTGCGGCCATTGTTAGGTACTAATCACTATATAAGAAAATCACGAGAGTCAGAGAGGAAGAAAAAAAAACTGGAAATAATCTTGAACGAAAAAAAATAAGAATAAGGAAGAAAAAATGGAGTAATCATGAACGAAAAAAATGAAAAAATTATGAATAGGGAAGAAAAAATAAACGAAATCTTGAATAAAAAAAAAGAATAAGAAGAATAAGGAAGAAAAAAAACGGATTAGTCATGAACGAAAAAAATGAAAAAAATAATGAATAGGGAAGAAAAAAAACCGAAATCTTGAATAAAAAAAAAGAATAAGAAGAATAAGGAAGAAAAAACGGAGTAATCATGAACGAAAAAAATGAAAAAAATAATGAATAGGGAAGAAAAAAAACAAAAAAAAAAACGAAATAATCTTGAATGAAAAAAAAAATAATAATAAGAGTAGTCGGAGTTTACGATCAAGTCATTGTCTAGGGTTTGTGTGATGGACATATCCGACTTGCACTCTTTTTTTCTTTTTTTGTTGTTGTTGTTGTCAGGGTCTTGGGTACGGCGTTGTGTGTGTGTGACGGTGGGGGGGAGGGGGAGGGTAATGTGAGTGTGTGAGTGTGTGTGTGTGTATGTATGTGTGTGTACCGCCATGACAACTCAACTAAATCCCTCACCTCACCCACCGAAGCCAAAACCTCCCATATATTTATTTGTTCAGGCATTGATTCACATGTTTACTTCTCTCCTTATTCAATTATTGCGTCCAACTGTGTATATCCCCACCGAATGCTCCTCCTTACTTATTCATGATATTGTTTATGGTCTTCGCTCTGTAAGGCTGTCACCATATAGTACCAGCGTTTACCTCCTCATTTATGTATGGGCGCATCAATCCATCCACTTGGCCCACTTGGCTATGATTGCGCCGAGGCCATAAAGCGTCCTGGATACACACGTTGGTCCATGCTAAGGCAGATGTTGCGTTTGAATGTATTGCCAACACGCTACTGGGAGAATTTGACGCACGCCCTGCGACCCTTCCTTTTCCTTTCTCCCCCTTATACTTCTGTCATTCCAATCGCCCCTCCTTCCCTTCGCTTCCCTTCTGCCATTCCCCACGTCCCTTCCCTTCCTTCGCTTCCCTTCTGTCATTATCCACGTCCCTTCCTTTCTCTTCCTTCCCTTCCTTCTGCCAATCTTCCCGCCCCATCCTTCCCTTCGCCTCCCTTCCTTTCCTCTGTCATTTCCCCCTCCCTCCTTCCCTTCGCTTCCCTTCCTTTCCTCTGTCATTTCCCCCCTCCCTCCTTCCCTTCGCTTCCCTTCCTTTCCTCTGTCATTTCCCCCGCCCCTCCTTCCCTTCGCTTCCCTTCCTTTCCTCTGTCATTTCCCCCGCCCCTCCTTCCCTTCGCTTCCCTTCTGTCATTCCCCACGTCCCTTCCTTCCTTTCTCTTCCTTCCTTTACTTCTGTCATTCCAATCGCCCCTCCTTCCCTTCGCTTCTTTTCTGCCATTCCCCACGACACTTCCTTTTCCTTCGCTTCCCTTCTGTCACTCCTTACGTCCCTTCCTTCCTTTCTCTTCCTTCCCTTTCCTCTGTCATTTCCCTCGCCCCTTCATTCCCTCCCTTCTCTCCCCTCTGTCATTCCCCACGCCTTTTCCGTCCTTTCTTCCCTTTGCCATTCCCCACGCCCCTTCCTCCCCTTCTCTCTTCCTCTGCCGTTCCCCACGCCCGCTACTGTTGATCCCTGCCCTGCCACGCCTCTTCACGCCTCTCTCTTCTTCCCTTCGTGATGTCCCCCGCCCCCCCACGCCCTCTCCCTTCCTTTCTGTACCCTCTCGTCTGTTTTACTTTTCTTTTCTTCTTTCTTTTATGCTCATTTCTTCTGCTTTTTTTTTCTCCTTTCCTATCCTCTTCTCTCTTCCCTCCCCTTCTTTACGCCCCCCCCTCTCTTCTCCTCCTTCCCTTCCCTGCCCTTTAGTTGTGATTCCTTCCCATCCCTTTCCTTCCCTTCCCTTCCCTTCTCTTCCCTTCCCTTAACACATCTCCCTCCTCTCCCTCTCCCCACAAGCCCTCCCTTCTACTCCATTCCCTTCCCCCTTCTTTACGTCTCATTCCTCCTCTTCCTCTCCCCACCACACCCTTCCCTTCCTCTTCTTCACGTCCCTTCCCCCTCTCGCCTTCCCCTTCCCGCCCTCCCATCAAGCCGCCACCAGGAAAGGTACTACGCTATAATGGACTGGGATGGCGGCCAATTTAAAAGCACTACCATTGTGTATATGATTTTTTGTTGGTGGTTAGATTCGGTTATTAATAAGAGAAGTAAGCCCTCCTCCTCCTCCTTCCTGTTCCTTCGTCTCCTCCTCCTCCTCCTCCTCCTCTTCTTTTTCCTCCTCCTTCTTCTCTACCACCCCCTCAATTTCCGTCCATTAGTGATCGTGAATCCGCCGCGGGAGGGGAAGAGAAGGGAAGGAAGGGAAGGGAAGGGAGGGAAGGGGTAGGTAATGGAGGAGTAGAGGTGATGGAAGGAGTCATTAGAAGGGGAGGAGGGGAAGAAGATATCAGGTGGAGGAATGGAGGGAAAGGGAGGCGGTGGCTGAGTGGTTAGCGCGTCGGGGCGTTCGAGTCCTACCCGCCACA
Organism: Eriocheir sinensis; assembly: GCF_024679095.1. Lineage (NCBI taxonomy): Eukaryota > Metazoa > Arthropoda > Malacostraca > Decapoda > Varunidae > Eriocheir > Eriocheir sinensis. The sequence goes on from NC_066536.1 coordinate 17,946,418, forward strand.
ACGAGCTGGGATTTTTCAGTCACCGCCGAGTGGCCTAAAACTACCCACATGCTGTCCTGAAGACCACTCATCAACCCGGACTCTAGATTCTGGGATCAAAGATGAGCTTCGTGGGCCAGCATGAGCCAAGCAAGATGGCGCCACTATAAATACTTGCCTGCGCCATAACGGGCTGGGGCCAACCATCAGGCCCCGCCAAGAAAGCCTACCGATGCCATAGGCCGACACGTAAAAAAAAAGTGGAAATAAAAAGTGATCATAAGGGATAAAAAAAAAGGGAAAGAAGATACGGGGTGAAGAGAATTAAATTAATATGAACTAAAAGAGATGGGGGAAAAAAGGATGAAGGGAAAAATAAGAAGGGAACAAAGGAGGAGAAGGAAAGAGTGCATAAGTAAGGGGAAGAGAAGGTAATGAAAGAGGAGGAGGAGGAGGAGGAGGAGGAGGAGGAAAAGTGACAGAGGAGAGAGAGGAAAAAAGGGGAGGAAAGAAAAAAAATGACTACGGATAAAAAGGACTTGACAGAGAGAGAGAGAGAGAGAGAGAGAGAGAGAGAGAGAGAGAGAGAGAGAGAGAGAGAGAGAGAGAGAGAGAGAGAGAGAGAGAGAGAGAGAGAGAGAGAGAGAGAGAGAGAGAGAGAGAGAGAGAGAGAGAGAGAGAGAGAGAGAGAGAGTCACCCGGCATAGTGTTGTCATTGGGTAGTGATTTAAGGGCGGGAGGGTGGGGGCGTGAGGGGGAGGAGGGGGCAGGCCAACAGGTGCATCTAATTAACCCATTGGCTCAGGTGACAGCCGTGATCGGGCTTCCCTCGCGGCGGCCAATTGTTTCCTGATGGCCATTGATTGTGTTGTGGTGGTGGTGGTGGTGGTGGTGGTGGTGATGGTAGTGGTGGTGGTGACGGTGGTGGTAGTGGTAGTGGTGGTGGTTAATGTATAGGTCACTTTACGGCGTATGTATGTGTGGAAGGAAGGAAAAGAAGGGGGGAGGATATTTAGGGGGGACTGTAGTTGTGTGTGTGTGTGTGTGTGTGTGTGTGTGTGTGTGTGTGTGTGTGTGTGTGTGTGTGTGTGTGTGTATTTCTTTGTTCTATATATATTTGTTTTTTTTCTTCTCATTATTCTGGTTTTTCTTATATGCTTTCTATTTCTGCTTCTTATTTCTCATCTTCTTTCTCTTGTTCTTGTTCTAATTCATATCCGTTCTCCAATTCTCCTTCTTATTATTATTTCTTCTCTTCTCTAATTTGTATCTTTTCTATTTCTTCTTCTTATTCCTCCTCTTCCTCTCGTTCTTGTTCTTCTATGTTCTCTACTTCTTCTTTTTCTTCGCGTTCCTCCTCCTCTTCCTAATCAAGCCTTAACATAACAACCTTCCTCTACTCACTTCCCAACTCGTGAATTCATCGATCACACAAAACAAGTCTCATTTTAAACCTCCTGCATGGTTAGGGTCTTGTACATATCCTCATGCGTATGTGATTTCTACTGCTGATTCTTCATCTTCTTGTTCCTCCTCCTCTTCTTTATCAATAACTTTCCTATACTCACTTCCCAACCTGTGAATTCATCGATCACACAAAGCTCAGTCCCATATTTTAAACCTCTCTCTGCATGGTTATCTTCTTGTACTTTTTTTCTTATTCGTATGTGATTTCTATGTCTGTTTCTTCTCGTTCCTCCTCCTCTTCTTTATCAACAACTTTCCTATACTCACTTCCCAACCTGTGAATTCATCGATCACACACAAAGCTCAGTCCCATATATTAAACCTCGCTCTGCATGGTTAGCCGCACCCTGACAAACACCCCCGCGTAATAATTGATAGCGGGAACATGTGTGGTAAGCATAGGGACGTCTCTCCTTTATGTATGCATGCAATTCGTACATAGATCACGAGGAAGGGAGAGGTAGAGAGAGAAGGGAGTAGGAAGGGGAAGGTAGGGAGAGGAGGGAGAGTAGGGAAGGGAAGGGAGGAGGGGCGGCGATGGCGAACAGGTGGCTTAAACATGTGGTCAGGTGTGAGTGATTGCGTGGTATCTTGTCCACGACGCGCGCTAAATCACTGTGCTATGCTCCGGCCCGTTTGGCGATGGTAGTTTGACAAGCTCTATGTTATTCAGAAGTGGGGAAGAAAATGGAGAGAGAGAGGGAAAGAGAGGGAGGAAAGGAAGGGATAAATAAAGAGATCCACAACACTTTAGATATCGTGTTATGCATATGTTCGTTTGGCGATGGTAATTTGACAAGCTCTATGTTATTCAAAGGTAGGGAAGAAAATGGAGAGAGAGAGGGAAAAAGAGCGGGAAAAGGAAGGGAAATAAAGAGACTCAGACACTTTAGATATCGTGTTATGCATCTATTCCTTTAGTGATGGTAGTTTGACGAGCTCTATGTTATTCAAAGGTGGGGAAGGAGGGAGAGAGAGGGAAAGAGAGGGAGGAAAGGAAGAGAAATAAGAGATTCACAATCCTCTAAACATTGTATTCTGCGTCTGTCTGTTTGGCGATGGTAATTTGACGAGCTCTATGTTATTCAAAGGTGGGGAAGGAAAGGGAGAGAGAGCGGGGAAAGGAAGGGAAATAAAGAAATTCACAACACTTTAGATATCGTGTTATGCATATGTTCGTTTGGCGATGGTAATTTGACAAGCTCTATGTTATTCAAAGGTAGGAAAGAAAATGGAGAGAGAGAGAGAGAGAGAGAGAGAGAGAGAGAGAGAGAGAGAGAGAGAGAGAGAGAGAGAGAGAGAGAGAGAGAGAGAGAGAGAGAGAGAGAGAGAGAGAGAGAGAGAGAGAGAGAGAGAGAGAGAGAGAGAGAGAGAGAGAGAGAGAGAGAGAGAGAGAGAGAGAGAGAGAGAGAGAGAGAGAGAGAGAGAGAGAGAGAGAGAGAGAGAGAGAGAGAGAGGAAGTGAAGGAAGAAAGGAAAACCAAATAAGGAAATCCACATCACTTAAAAAGATATCATATACGTGCACACCTTGCCTCACGCTACACCAGATCATCGTGCTGGAAATGCCGCCCACACCTAATTGATCCCGTGCGTCAAAACCTCTCAAACGTTGCATCACCCTTCTCTCTTTGTGTGTTCCTTGTGCCTGAAGCAATTGTAGTCATCCTTGTTATTTTTTCTGCCTGTCATGACCTCTTTCCTTCTACCCTCAATATACCCGCAATTAAATTTTATCCTTCCTCGTTGGTATTTCCTAGAGCTTACTTGTCCGTCATGTGTGTTTGAACAATCCCTTAACCCAGTAAGTAGCGGGTTTTTTTTTTTCATTATTGTTTTCTTTTTTTCTTACGCCCTTGCACTGTCTCCTATGCTGTAAAAAAAAAAAAAAAAAAACTCAAAACCTAGATAAAAATACACTCACGTAGGGACATTCAAGTAAGAACACACACACACACACACACACACACACACACACAACCTTGCACATCACACCTGGATAATGACACAGACGCGCGCCGAGTAGAAAAAAAAAAGAATGAAAAAAAGAGAAAGAAAGAAAATAACATGAGTAAACGGTAAGGAATGGGACGAGAAGAGACGAGGAATTACTCATCTCACGCTGTGCCTGGCGGGTGACTCACGAGGGAGGGAGGGGGGAGAGAGACAGGGGGGGAGAGAGAGAGGGGGGTAGAGAGAGAGAGGGGGGCAGGGAGAGAGAGAGGGATAGAGAGAGAGAGGGGGGTAGGGAGAGAGAGGGGGATAGAGAGAGAGAGTGGGTAGGGAGAGAGAGGGGGGTAGGGAAAGAGAGGCGGGTAGAGAGAGAGAGGGGGGTAGGGAGAGAGAGGGGGGTAGAGAGAGAAAGGGGGGTAGGGAGAGAGGGGGGTAGAGAGAGAGAGAGAGAGAGAGAGAGAGAGAGAGAGAGAGAGAGAGAGAGAGAGAGAGAGAGAGAGAGAGAGAGAGAGAGAGAGGGGTAGAGAGAGAGAGAGAGAGAGAGAGAGAGAGAGAGAGAGAGAGAGAGTAATCGAGAAGAACAAGAACAAGAAAAAGAAGAAGAAGAAGAAGAACAACAACAACAACAACAACAACAACCAAAACAGCAACAAAAGAAAGAGAGAGAGGGGAAAAAAAAAAGAATCTCTGTATACACTTTGCAAGGTGGAGGAGATTCGAACGCTGACCACCCAATTATCTGGTCACGGTTCAAACCCATGCGCCACCCAGACACGAGAGGAAGGAAGGGAAGAGAGGAAAATAGATTGGGGAGCAGAAAGACAAGGGAAGTGCAGGAGGAGGAGGAGGAGGGCGGAACCAGTACGGAGACAGGCTATGGGCAAAGGTTGAAATGGAGGGACACGTATGGTGGTGTGAAAGGACTAAAGAGGGAGGGAGGGTAAGAGTGGGAAGGGGGAGGAAAGGGGAAGGAAGGGAAGGAGAGGGAAAGGGAAGGACGAGATCATCATTGGGGGTATATGGGATGCATGGAGGAAAGTAAGGTGAGAGGGAGGGAGGGTGGGAACTCATATAGGACGAGGAAGGAGGGGTAGGAGTGGGAAGGGGGAGGTAAGGGAAAGGAAGGGAAGGAGAGGGAAAGGGAAGGGACGAGATCATCATTGGGAGTATATGGGATGCATGGAGGAAGGTGGGGGAAGAGGGAGGGAGGGTGGGAACTCATATAGGACGAGGAAGGAGGGGAAGGAGTGGTAAAGGGAAGGAAAGGGAAAGGAAGGGAAGGAGAGGGAAAGGGAAGGACGAGATCATCATTGGGGGTATGGGATGCATGGAGGAAGGTAGGGGAAGAAGGAGGGAGGGTATATAGGAGTGGTAAAGGGAAGGAAAGGGAAAGGAAGGGAAGGAGAGGGAAAGGGGAGGGAAGAGATTATCATTGGGAGTATATGGGATGCATGGAGGAAGGTAGGGGAAAAGGAAGGGAGGGTGGGAACGCATATAGGACGAGGAAGGGAACAGGGATGGAGGATTCGTATTCGGCATTCGTATTCAAATGCATTCGAATACCGTATTTGAGTGTATTCGTATTCGTACTCGTTAAAATTTGAGGTATTCATTTCCGTGCTCGAATACGCAACTCTTGTTTTCACTCCACCGTGGGACGCATAGAGGGGATGGTGGAGAGAGAGGAGGAGGAGGAGGGAGGCGGTGCATAGGAGGGAAAGGTAAGGGGTGAGGGGGGTACATCTTTAGGTACGGTCGTAAGTTAAGCCAGCGCCGCGGTATAGGAAGTGAGGCAATTAACACCTGGACGGCGGGCAGGTGGGGCGGGATGACGGTGTGTGAGGAGGGACGAGGGGGAGGGGCAGGAATTAGAGTGGTGTGTGTGTGTGTGTGTGTGTGTGTGTGTGTGTGTGCAGGAAGCTACGTAATGAAGTCGAGGTGTTGCACTGTGGCCGAGGGAAGAGAAGGAGGAGGAAGAGGAGAAGGAGGAAGAAGAGGAAGAGGGGGGAAACTGACCAAAGAGAAGGAGAGAAAAAAGAGAAAAAGAGAGTTATAAACATCGATGAAAAGAGAAAATATTGACTTCGATAATGAAAACAGAAAAAAGAAAAATAACGATGAGAGAAGAAAGGAGAGAGAAAGAAGGAGGAAGAGAAGAAGAAGAAGAAGAAGAAGAAGAAGAAGAGACCCAAAGCGAAGGGAAAGGAAGGGTGGAGAGACTTGATGACAGAGAAGATCAGGAAAGGAGAGGAGGAAGAGGAGGAGACAGGGCAAAGGGAGGTATCGGAGAGGAGATGCGGGAAGCGTGTGACCGAAGTGAAAGGGAAAGGGGAAGTGGGTAAGAGCCGAGGGGAGGCCACAGGTAAGGGAAAGGGTGCGAAGGTAAAAAATGGTGATCAGCAGGTATTTATGTGTGAGAGGGGACGGTGTTAGTGGGAAAGGGTGAAGGGTTTTAAAGGGTGATGTAAGGGAAGGGAAGGGGAGTGATGGGAAAGGTTTAGGTGGGAATGTAAGAGAGAGGGAAGGGATGGGTAGTGATGGGAAAGATTTAGATGGGAAGTAAGGGAAGGGGATTGATGGGAAAGGTTTAGGTGGGAATGTAAGAGAGAGGGAAGGGATGGGTAGTGATGGGAAAGATTTAGATGGGAAGTAAGGGAAGGGGATTGATGGGAAAAGTTTAGGAAAGGGTGCAAGATAGGAGAGAGGGAAGGATGGGAAAGGAAAGGGAAGGGAGAAGAGGAGTGTTGTGATGGGAAAACTATAAAGGGAAAAAGACGAACAGAGAAAGAGAGAGAAATAGATAGGTAGAGAGAAAGAGATGAAATTGAGAGATGCGAGGAGAAGTACAGAGAGAGGTGGAAGATAGATAAAGAGAGATCGTGATAGATAGATAGATAGAGATAGGTAGATAGGCACAGAGATACAGAGAATGGTCAGTTAGGTTAGTTTTGGTACATGTTTCATACGAGTGTTAATCAATGTTCACCTTCCTCTTCGTCCCCATCACGAGAGATAAAAAAAAATGAAAGATGATTAATTTTGTTGGAGAAAGTAAAAGAAAGCGTTAGTTGTTGTGAGGTACGAGTGTAATTCCATGTTATTGTTGTTGTTTTTTATATATATTTTTGTTCTTTAGGGGAAGCTTGGGTGGTAATTACAGGATATTAGAGTATTTGTTTAGAACCTAAGTGATATTGTTGTTGTGGTTATTATTATTATTATTATTATTATTATTATTATTATTATTATTATTATTATTATTATTATTATTATTATTATTATTATTATTATTATTATTATTATTATTATTATTATTATTATTATTATTATCATTTGTTATTTGATAAGAGTGTTACTAAGTTAGATATTCCTCGAAATTTAATCAGAGCAAATGGTAACTTGGTTAACACACACACACACACACACACACACACACACACACACACACACACACACACACACACACACAATTAGATTAATGTTTTCCCTCTGATATATGTATATGCATTTCCTTTTGACACACGGCTCACTTCCATTTCCAAGATTTACGTGCAACCCTCTCTCGTGATTTAGTGTGTGTGTGTGTGTGTGTGTGTGTGTGTGTGTGTGTGTGTGTGTGTGTGTGTGTGTGTGTGGAGGTGCATCTCTTCTTATTAATATTAGTCATCGGAGGTCATCTTTGAGCCGGCACGCTAACCACTCAGCCACCGCCTCCCCGTATGTCTGTTTTTCTGTCTTTCCGTCTATCTTTTCTTATTTCTCTTCTCATAAATGTCTGTATGTTCGTCCGTATGCCTGTCTTATATTCCCCTAATGGCAAATCCGTGCACATGGCCATCCGTCCCTCCGTCTGTTCCTAACCGTCACCTTTTTCCGCCTGTCTCACGCTCTTTCGTACCTGTCGTCCCTCCCTTCCCTTCCCGGCCCACCTGTCCGTCTAACCTGTCCCTCCCTTCCTCCCCGCGGCGTTAATCAGACGGTAGGCCTCTCAAGGTGCTGAATTATTCCGTGTGCTCAGCTCGGGCTCGATACGCGGTCATTAGTGCAGCATTCATTTCCTTAACGAGCTGAAGGGGGTAACGTGGAGAAGGAGGGGGGTAGGGGGGTAGGGGGGTGGGGGAGGCATTAATAGGTGAAGGTTTTTATTTGTGTGTCTTGCTCTGGTTACCTTGTTATTCATTAATCCATTTGTTAGTCTTTTATTTTTCCGTTTCCATGTATAGGCCTATGCATATTTAGTTTTGTGGGTGCTGTGTGTAGGGTGATATATGTGTGTGTGTGTGTGTGTGTGTGTGTGTGTGTGTGTGTGTGTGTGTGTGTGTGTGTGTGTGTGTGTGTGTGTGTTTGTGTGTGTCTACAGTTCAACTGGGTATGTCAGTAATTCCCTATATAGCGACCTAACCAACCTGTCCAAGAGCTAAGGTGCGTCGGAGAGGAGCACTGAGGCCAAGCGTAGTTATAGCACATGCTCCCTTAACCTTCTCTTGGCCCGTTCCATCAGTTCTCTCTCTCTCTCTCTCTCTTGGTGCCGTGGGAACAGTGGACGTGAAGTTAATGATACAAGTGACCCCGAGGAGACAGAAGGACATTACAACGTGGGGCGATTAAGAGAGACAAAGAGGCGGTGGCTTACAGTTCTTGTGTCACTGCGGGAAACAGGGAAACAGATGAGAGCAAGACGAACAGAAAAACAACAAAAGCGGTTTAGGACTGAGGTGGAAATGTGGATAGATAGATGGATAGATAGGTAAATAGATATCATATAGTCCACAAAATGTACCGCAGTAGACTCAGTGAAGAGTTTATGGGAGTAGTAGTAGTTGTAGCAGTGGTAGTAGTAGTAGTAGTAGTAGTAGTAGTAGTAATAGTAGTAGTAGTATATAGTGGTAATAGTAGTAGTAGCAGTAGTAGTAGTAGCAGTAGTAGTAGTAGTAGTAGTAGTAGTAATAGTAGTAGTAGTTGTAGTAGTAGTAGTAGTAGTAACAGTAGTAGACCATCACGCCCCATCAAGACAGCCTGCCCCACCAATTGGCGAAAAC
>NC_066536.1:17962354-17972354 GCF_024679095.1 Eriocheir sinensis
TTCTGTCATTTTTAAAACACCGATCATGTATGTGTGTGTATGTGTGTATGTATGGATGGATGGATGTGTGTGTGTGTGTGTGTATGTATGTATATTTTCTCTCTCTTTTTTACTTTATAATCCTTCTCTCTCTCTCTCTCTCTCTCTCTCTCTCTCTCTCTCTCTCTCTCTCTCTCTCTCTCTCTCTCTCTTCCCCTCTTTGCTCTATTTTATTCCTTTTTAATCTTCTTCCTCGTTACGCAAATTCAAGCTGTTATTATTTCTTATCTCCCTCCTCCTCTTTTGTTTCCTTTCGTCACCTCTTCCTCCTCCTCCTCCTCCTCTTCCCTTTGTTCGCCGCTGTGGAGGAGGAGGAGGAGGAGGAGGAGAAGGAGGAGGAGGAGGAGGGAGGCTTTCGGGGGTAATGGACGAGGTTGTTTTATTCAGTGGTCTTCGCCTCCTCCTCCTTCTCCTCCTCCTCCTCCTCCTCCTCCTCCTCCTCTTCTGCTTGTGGCGTTGGAGAGGTTGTCAGACTTCTTGTGGTGGTGTTTGTTTCTTGTTCTTGTTTTCTTGTTTTTTTCTTTCTTTCTTCTTTATTGTTTTCTTCCTTTCTCCAATTTTTCCCTCCTTTCTTTCTTTCGTATTTCAGTTTAACTTTTTGCGAGTTCTTTTGTTTTCCTGTTGTAATACTTTCGGCGTCTCACTATTTCACTACTTCAATCTGCGTCTTTGCTCTTCCTTATATCAGTAGTCATCATTGTGGTTAGCAGGAGATTCGTCGTCATTCTATCATAATTATCAAACGCAGTACACACACAAACTATCTTTTTCCCCTTACCACTTTTCTGGGACAATGGTCTTCGAATAGGCCTTCAGGTTAGGGGGAAAATTTAGGTGCAGTAGGAGCGTTAAAACCCAGAGAATCGTCGTCATCCTATTCTCAAACGCAAGTCGTTCTCACAATCTCCTTCCTTTTTCCACTTTTAGATAATGCAGTTTAGGAATAGGCCGTCAAGTTAAGGGGAAAGTTAAGATGAAGGAGAGTTAAAAGCAAGAGAATCGTCGTCATCCATCACATTCAGGGCCAAAAGTTTAGATGTTGGAGTGTGATTGACTGAATAAACTATACATCCCAGTCCATCAGTTGAATTTCTTCGGGTGATGTATTGAGGTAACGTAGCTTTTCCTCATTAAACATAGGTATGGGTCTTCAAATTTGGGGTAAGGTTTATATATTGGAGTGCGAATGACTGATTAAACTACATCCCAGTCCTTCAGTTGTGTTTCTTCGGGTGATGTATTGAGGTAACGTAGCCCAGCACAGCATCTCCTCTCTGGGCAAGGCAAGGAAGTCGAGAGTTCTTCTGGAAAGGGAGTGGATGGGATGTGTTGGTCAGTGCCAGTCAACAGAGTATAGGCGCTTCTTCGTGTGCATGATATAGTCTGCAGCAATGTTACCAGATGAACGTAGTACTTTCCAATCGCATTCTTCGTTTTCTGACTTATAAGTGTATAAAAACAACATCGATACTTTGCGGTTTTAACAGTAACTTTAACTGGATATCGTTATCGGTGTGGCTAGGAGAGTTTTTTGGGCCTGGAACTGACATAAATGCAATGCTCTTGAGTACGACTGTGAAAACGCTGGGAGTCTGCAGGCGTTGTGGCAGTCAGTGGTCGGCTGGTCGCTAATCCTCCTCTTGGGCAGGCATCCTCTCTCTCAGACTTCTTCTTTTATCCTCGCGTCAGTGCAATCTACTCTCTCTCACTAGTCTCACAATCTTCCAGAGTTTGCGGTGGACAGTTTTCTCTCTCTCGGCACTTCTTTCTTACTTTTTATCTGACGTTCGGGGAGCTATCTTGTTTCTTCTTCACTCTTTTCTTTGTGGGGATGGAAGGGGATGGAGAGGGAAGGGTTGGGGTACGAGGGAAGCTGCTGCAATCTCATCTCCTCTCCTCTCCGCTCTTCTCTGAATCTTCAAAGTTCGTGTTACAATTTCTTCCTTCCTGCAGTTCTTCCTCTTGTTTATCGCGTGCGTTGGTGACATCTTTTTCTCGCCCCGACAAGCACTCGCACTCCACCGCCCTCTCTCCTCTCTCGTCCCTTCACGCTCCTTCACACTTTTCACCCTTCACACGCTTCGTTACCTTCCCCATCGTGTCTGCAGCGAGTTTTCAGGATGCAGGAGAAGGAGGAGGACTAGGAGGAGGTGGGCAAGTCTTCATTTTTTAATTAACCCTGTCCCGCCTGCCTCGTGCAATCAGGTCAGATGGATAATTCGCCTCCAAAATATGATCTCGCCCGCTTGTCTCTCATCCCATCAACACCGCCCCTCATTATCCCATTTAATCATACTGCGTCATTTGCCCTTGTTTCCCCTTATGGCCTCAACACCACCACCACCACCACCACCACTACCACCACCTTCACCGACCCTCCTCCTGGCTCGTTCAATACCTGTTTCGTTAATTAACTTCCTTGAGGCCCACCTGTTGCCTATATACCTGGCCCGAGTCACCCTTGCGGAACAGGTTAGGGAGGGAAGGAGGGAGGGAGGGAGAGAGAGAGAGAGCGAGTCTGGTCTTGAAATATAATGAAGGTTTGGAGAGATTGTGTTGTATTGTTGCCTCCTCCTCCTCCTCCTCCTCCTCCTCTTCTTCCTCTTCTTCCTCCTCCTCGGTGTAATTAGCGGCCGCCGAGATCCGTTTGCGTCGCCTGGATTACGCCCTAGAAGATGAACGAGTCCGTGTGTGTGTGTGTGTGTGTGTGTGTGTGTGTGTGTGTGTGTGTGAGAGGGAGACATACATACATACACACATACATACATGCATACATACATACATACACACACATACATACATACATACATACATATACATACAAACAGACAGAGACAGACAGACAGACAGATAGTAAGGAATAAAAAAACAGCAAAAAAAAAAAATGCAGAAATACAGAAGCAAAACGAAAAGGAAATGATACGACACACACACACACACACACACACACACACACACACACACACACACACACACTAGGACACAGACAAAGACCAGCCAGCCACACTCACGGACAGCCAGGGACGCATACAGAGGAAGTACTACAAACCAAGTCCGTCCGTACCGTACAGTCCGCATACGGGAGTGCTACGCGTTCCCATGTATTTCCTTAATTAAGTATTTACTAGTGGTACTGTACGCCTCCTCCTCTCGACCTACGCCCCCCCGCCATCCGACCGCCGCCCTCCGCTTCGTTCCCTTTCCTCGCAATCGTGTAGAAATCTCAGCATTCCAGACCTCGACGCAGCTAGCTCTTCCTTCCTCTTGCGACTTAATCCCCGTGCACGCTCGCTAAGTAATTGCCTGGGATCAACACACACACACACACACACACACGTCTACGCTTTCATCCCCTCCCCACAAGACAGCTTTACACTTACACCTCACTATAAAAAACCGTCGACTGATGCACAAGACACCCATCACCATGCACGCCAACACACAAGCCTACACCTTAATCAATAGTCTCTCACACCCACACACACGCACGCCCACCCCCACACATACTTGCACTCTCCCACGCCTCACTCAAGCACTCAAGTCGCGGCGCTCCTGTAGAAATGAACCTCGGGAGCTGAAGACGCAGAATCCCGCAGAAACATTATCTCCATCCCTCCTCTCTCTCTCCTCTCCCTTCGCTCTCCCAGGCTCCTTCACTGTCTCCAACATCCTCTCTCCCTTCCTTCCTCCTCCACACTCACACCCACACCCACACACACGCACACACACGCACACAGCGGCACAGGAGGAGAAGAAGAAAGGAGGAAGTCTGGCTGGTGGCTCGTGTCAGATTTCCCGTGATTGTGTGTTGAGCTTCCTCGCCGCCACAATTACCGGGCGGCGGAACGCTTAGAGTTCAGGGGTGGGAGTGGCAGGGGCAAGAGAGGGAAGGGGCAGCATATCGGGGTAGGGAAGGGACAGGATAGCAGGGTGGGAGGGAGAGGAAGGTAACTGTTGGCAGGGGTTTTGGAAAGGGTAGGTGTTAGCCCGGTGAGATGTCGGTGCAGGGGGCAGGGGTTGGATGGCAGGGGCAGAAGAGCATAGGAAGAGGGGGAGGGAACTGTTGACAGGGGCAGTGGCAGGGGTATTGACAGTGTTAGTGGTAGGGGGTAAGATAGTGAGATGGCAGGGTATGGAAGGGGAGGGAGAGGTAGGGACAGGGGGGAACTTTAACAGGGGTAATGACAGGGGTATTGGCAGGGGTATTGGCAGGGGTATTGACAGGGGTATTAGCAGGGGTATTAACAAGGGTATTGACAGGGGTATTAAAAAGTTATTGACAGGGGCACTGACAGGGGTATTAACAAGGATATTGACAGGGGTACTGACAGGGGTATTGACAGGGTTATTGGCAGGGGTAGAGGCAGGGGTAGTGACAGTGATATTGACAGGGGTATTGACAGGGTTATTGGCAGGGGTAGAGGCACGGGTATTGACAGGGGTATTGACGGTGGTATTAACAGGGGTATAGACAGGGGTATTGACGGTGGTATTGACAGGGGTATTGACGGTGGTATTGACAGGGGTATTGACAGGGGTATTGACGGTGGTATTGGCATGGGTATTGACAGGGGTAGTGACAGTGATATTGGCATGGGTATTGACTGGGGTAGTGACAGTGATATTGACAGGGGTATTGACAGGGGTAGTGGCAGGGGGTGGAGTGTGGCTAGTCATATAGAGGTCAAGACAAGGGGCATAACTACCTCCCCTCGTCTCCTGCGTCTATCTGTCAGTTGTCACCCCCAGCAGCAGGTGTTCGGGGTTGAAGGTCGCGCCTCGTATAAGCGGTGTCAGCAGAAGCCTTGTTTGTGCATCAGCAGGACCCGTCAGTCAGCGAGGCGTCAGCACAGCACGGGGTAGCGAGGGGGGGGGGGAGGGGGAGGAGGAGGAGGAGGCGTGTGTGATACAAAGAGAGAGGGGTAGAGGTCAAGGACGTATTGTGTGTGTGTGTGTGTGTGTGTGTGTGTGTGTGTCGGTTAAGTCATTAGTCAGGTGTTAATTAGATGGTAGAAGTGCTTTGTGTCTTTATTTTTGTCATATTTTGCTTCTTATTCTTTATTCTTCAGCTATTCTTATTCTTCAAATCCACACATTCATATTTTTCCTTATCCTTCTGTCTCCTTCCCTCATTTTTTGTATTTCATATCTTCTTTCAATTTCTCTCATCTCTCGTTTCCTTGCTTCTGTTTTCATCTCATTTTCTATTTTTCTTTTTCCGTTCGTTTCAGCATCCTATTTTCTCGTTTTCCTTCGATTCCACATTCATTCTCTTTCTTCTTTCCTCCTTGCTCTCATTTCTGCCTCATAATTATCTTTAAGTTCTCTCTTATCCTCCGTTTCCTCTCTTCTGCTTTCATCTTATTATGTATTCCTATTTTTCGTTCTCTCCAGCATCATCTTTTGTAGTCTACCTTCGATTCCACATTTAATTGCTTCCTTCTCTCTCTTTTGCTCTCATTTCTGCCTCTCATATCTTCCTCCCTTCTCTCTTATCCTCCGCTTCCTTCCGCTCTCATCTTTTTTATCTCCTTTTTTCATTCTCCTCAGCATCATCTCTTCTAGACAAGCCGAGGGTTTATAATACGTCAGATAAAGACTTCACTCACTCGCTCACTCACACTGATTGATTGTCGTTACTCAGAAATGCTACCTCTCGTCTCTCTCTCCCCCTCTCTCGACTCTGTATATAATCTCTTCTTCCTCTTCCTATTACTACGGCGACGCGGAGCTAAATCATTTCTAATCGGATACTCACTCGCTCGCTAACACAAGGGGTGAACCTGACAACTTCCTCTCTCCACGCACGGCTGACGCACATTTTCCGCTACGAGGGAGTGTCGCTATGCTCACTCGCCGCTGTGATACCGATACGTGGCTTGACTTCCTTCCCTTCCGGCTCCCTGTCTTGGACGCGTGCCGCTATATATCAGGATAGCGTGAGGGCTTGATTCTCTCTTAATTATACCCCTCGGCGCCCAAGCACACACATTTGGCAAGGCTTTCGTAGGAGGTGAGAGTATGTTCATAGGTAGTTTTGTGTGTCTAGTGGTAGTCTGATGAAGGTTTTCTACCGTGAATGTGAAAAAGCACCCATGGCTAGATTTTTTAATGGTTTCGGAGCAAAGAAACACCCCCATTTGGCAAAGCTTTCATAGGCGTTGTTGTGGGCGTTTCCATAGGTTGTTTAGAAGGCTGGGCTACTTATAACTCTTTACAGCGTTCTTTATACTTATATTACAGAGAATTTAAAGACTCATAACACAATATACAACGATTGACAACCAACACTCTACTTATAAAGCCTCAGTACATGAACGCCTGATACACAAACCCTTGATATGCGAACCGTTTCCTGCCCACACGAGCCGCCCAGACCAGCCTCGCGCCGCCTGTCTGCCATGGCCTTGAGAGTCGTGAGGGCTAGACAAAGGTGCTCTGTACTCATAAGGGCGTCACCCGGTCTGCCGCGTTTGGCCTGGGCTGGGTTGCGCTGGGGGTGTCGTGTGCTGTAGAGAAGGTGGTGGATGTGATGTTTAAGAGTAGTTGCAGTAGTAGTAGTTGTTGTTGTAGTAGTAGTAGTAGTAGTTGTAATGTTCCTGCTGTTGCTACATCTGCTATTTTTTTTTTTATCTATGAAACAATAACGCGATAAGGTTTTCCATGTGACATTTTCTCCCTAACCATCCTATTTTTCATATTTTCATTTCTCGTAGCGTTAAATAAAAGCTCTAAGACAATTTATCTATTCTGGTCTTTAGCGTAGACATATCGATGAAATAACGGTGTGTGGAACTAATGGTCTGATACTTATTCCTCGTAGCGTCAAATGAAAGCTTCCAGGCACTAAATTCTGAGCTTGAGCGGAGATACGTTGATCAAAGAATAGCGTATACAACTAATCCCCAAAGAAGTCGTACTCCTCGTGCTGCCAGGCCATCTTTCTGGTGCTAAGCGGAGACGTGTCGTTAAAAAAAGCTTCCAGACACTAAATTCTGGCCCTGAGCGGAGAACTGCCGATATAAAGCTTGCTATCGTGACCCGCTACTGATAACGGAGTGAGGCCGCGGCGGGGATCACTAACAGTGCTGCGTCTGGTCCCATATTTTCAACTCGGGGCTTACACATACACACATTAGACAATGCTTTCGTGGAGGTGGTTGTGGGTACTTCCTTGGGTTGTTTCCATGAGCCTAGTGATAGTTTGACAAGGCTTCTGCACTAGGAATATAACAAAACACTCAAGATAACCAGAGTAACCTTTGTGGCCTTTGAAAATATTAGTTGTGATAGCCGAGAGCGTCTGCATACGTGTCAGACTAGGTAGTATTTGCTAGTATTTCCTATTTCTGTAGTTCATTTTCACTATTTTCTATTGGTAATCTTTTCTTGCTTCTCTTCTGCTTTGCTCTCTCGTTAACTTTCTCTCATTCACACAAAAAATCTTCCCTGTTAGAAAAAAATGTTAAGTCTAAATTAGTCTACCTCCTCGTATTCACATCTTCTAAGTCTCTCTCTCATCCTTCTTCTTCTCATTCGTCGTTGTCAATCTAATCGTTTACTTCGCCTTCGCCTCGTCCTCCTCCGCGCCTCGTCTCCGTCGCTCGGGTGTTTATATGTGCATCACGCCGCGGCAGGGTGGCGCGACGACCTTTTAATAGTGAATTTACGTCCAGTTTATGTATCTTAGGAAGGCGGGAAGACGTGAGGGAGGCTGAGACTACTGCGACGGAGATTGTGTGTGGTGGGGGGTTGGTGGGTGGAGTTTGTGGGGGAAGGGGGTTGTGTGTGGGGGGGGGGGAGGGGGAGTGTCTGTGTGTGTGTGTGTGTGTGTGTGTGTGTGTGTGTGTGTGTGTGTGTGTGTGTGTGTGTGTGTAGCTATTTAGTGTTACTTTAGGATGTGAACAGTGAAGAGACAGACAAAAAGAAAGAAAGCAATAAAGAAAGAAAGAAAGAAAGGAAGGAAGGTAGATAGGTGGATAGATAAGAGAGAGAGAGAGAGAGAGAGAGAGAGAGTGTGAAGTCATAATCCAAGAATGTTTTCACTTCCTTTCCTTATCTTCAGCTTCCTTCCTTCGTCTGTCTTACTAACTGACTCCTTGCTCGATTTGTTTCTTTATTTTCTTTACTTTCACGACCACTTTCACCTTCCTTAACTAACGTAGCTACCGTGAAAGCCTTAAGTCTGACTAATATCAAATTTGAGAGAAGAAAACACGTGTAAGTCAAATGCGAGACGTGTTTTCAAATCTCTCAACTGCTTGACTAAAAATGAGTGATGAGACTTGGATCAGTATTCTCAGACACGTCCGCCTATCACATAAGTATTTCCAAAGGCCAGCAAGGAGATCAATCGGGTTCTTATGAGTGTTGTTTTAGGTTCATGGTACAGAGGAAGGGTTAAACTACCACTAGGGCCATGGAACTACCCCTGGAAATGCCCACAACCTAACCTAACCTAACCTAACCTAACCTAACCTAACCTAACCTACGAAAGCCGTGTCAAATATGTGTGTTCTTGGGCGCCGAAATGTTTAAACGAATATGGCCTTACGATCAGTGTTCTCAGACCCTTCAGGCTCTCACAGCGAAACAAAAGAACGTAATACACCAAACCAAGTCACCTGTGTAGTACCTTCCTTAAACCCAAGTCTCGTAACAAAGGTAGAAACATCTCCGTCTACCTAATCTATCCCGTACACATTTACCTGGTCGCTCCGGGGTCACGAAACCTCTGCAAATCATGGGTGTTACAGTTCTCATTCCTGGGTTGTGGATATGTATTAGTTTCCCCTCATGCGTCCCTTCTCTTGGTGGGTGACTGTTTTCCGTGCGTGCTGGTGGCGTGTTCTTGGAAGCCGAGTCATCCGTCCGTCACGCCCCACTACTGCCCCTTCCTCCTCGCCCTCCTTCTCGTCCTCCTCCTCGTATCCTGGCATTAGTGGTCTCCTACATGTCACATAATTAATTTTCTTTGTCGCCGCAAATCCACACACTGACGGATGGCTTCTTGTCGTGGCTGCTCTCGACTCCTGCTCCTTCTCCTGTTCCTCTTTTTGTTGTTAGTCTTCTTTTTTATTCTTCTTCTGCGTCACTGATTCTTTGTTTTATCTTATGTTATTACCTTCTCCCTCCTCTATCTCTCTTTCTTGTTCGTCCTTCTCCTCCTCCTCCTCCTCTTCTCTACCGGTCTCATTGCTTCTTTCTTTTTCCTCATTTCTTCTTTCTTTTCTTCCTCCTCCGATTCCTTGGTTCTTATTCTCCTTCTCTTCTTTTTGTTCTTGTATTTCTTCTTTTTCTCCTCCTCCTCCTCCTTCTCCTCTCTTTTCACCAGTCTTATTGCTTCTGTATTTTACCTCCATCCTCTCCTCCTCCTCCTCCTCCTTATCATCATCATCATCTCCCTCCTCCTCCTCCTCTTCTCTCTCCTCCTCTCCCTCCTCCTCCTCCTCCTCTTCTTTCTCTTGCTCCACCTTCTCCATGTTTTTCTTTTTACCTCTCATCTTCCCTTACCTCCTCCTCTCCTCCTCCTCCTCCTCCTCCTCTTGCCTCACGGGGTCAGAGGTCACGCGGGCGCCAAGTGGATGGGGGGAGGGGGGGAAGGGGGGTCATCGAGGGTCAGGTGGCAGGTGGCTGGGCGCTTCTTATTGCTGTCAACACAACGACGGTGGTGGTGGTGGTGGTGATGGTGATGGTGGTGGTGGTGGTGGTGAGGGTAGTGGTGGTGGTGGTGAGGGTAGTGGTGGTGGTGGTGGTGGTGATGGTGATGGTGGTGGTGATGGTGGTGGTGATGGTGGTTGTGGTGGTGGTAGTGGTGATGGTGATGGTGGTGGTGATGGTGGTGGGGGTAATGATAACAAATGACAATAATAACAACAACAACAACAACAACAACGACTACTACTACTACTACTACTACTACTACTACTACTACTACTACTACTAACTACTACTATTACTA
>NC_066536.1:17974854-17992354 GCF_024679095.1 Eriocheir sinensis
CCTCCAATTCCTTTCCTTCAATTCCTTCTCTGTCCATTCTCTCATCTCCTCCTTCCCCATTCTCCTTTCCTTACTCTTCATTCTCCCTCTCTATCCCTCTCTCTCTCTCTCTCTCTCCCTCCCTCCTTCCTTCTCTCGCTTCGTCAGTAGGTGTGAGGGGCGCCGGGCACGTTCGCTCCCTGTCCATAACGTGTAGCCGTCCCGTCCCGTCCCGTTCGACTCGCCCGCGGCTTTGTGTCCGAGGCTGCCTAATCGCTCTTTCTCGGGGGCTTTTTGTTATGGTTTATGAGGAGGAGAAGGAGGAGGAGGAGAAAGAAGGGGGGATGGTCGTGGAGGAGGAGGAGGAGGAAGGTTGAAGATGTGGTGAGGAGAAAAATTGGAAGGAGTGAATTATCTGATATTTTTTTCTTTTCTTTTTTTTCCTCTTGTGTTGGCTGTTCCCCTCTCCTTCTCCTCCTCTTCCTCCTCCTCCTCCTCCTACGACGACGACGACGCTTCTTCCAGGACAGTTTTCTTATTTTATTTTTATTTGTCTGTTCTTTCTTTGTTTGGTTTTGTTGCTGTTGTTTTTGTTGTTGTTGTTGTTGTTGTTATTCTTCTTCTACATCATCACCTCTCTTTCTCGATCCCTTCTTTCCCTTCCTTTCCTTCCTTCCTTCCTTTCCCTTCCCTCCCTCGCCTTCTTTCACCTCTGCATGTCTCCCCTCTTTCCTCCCTTCCTCCTTCCCTTCCCTTCCTTCCCTTCCATCCTTCTTATACAAAGGATGTGTTTATGATACGCGAGAGAGACAGAGACAGAAAGAGAGAGAGATTAAAAGTGGTAAGATGGACCGAGATAAGCCTCTGGACAATAGCATCTTGAGAGAGCGCCAAGTCACACACACACTTCGGCCGCCAGCGATCTAGTGGCGTATAGTGGCGGGCTGAGGTGAATGTTTCTTATGGCCGATGGTGACTCAGTGGCCGGGGGTTCTCGCGACTCGGTGGACGGACAACAGTAGCGTGGGAGCGGGCGGGGCATGTTATAACGCCTCTGGGTAATGACTTCGCCCTTCTTTTGCGCAGGAACAAGGAAGGTGCACGAGGGTTCAATCGTTGCCTGTAGTGAGTTCCCCTGTGACTTGCATGAGGTTCGATTCTCTCTGTGTCGTGTTATCGAAGGTTATTTTGTACTTTCTTTCGGTGTTTTTTCTTTAGCTTCCCTAATAGACAAGGAAGGTGTACGAGGGTTCAACCTTTGCCTGTAGTGAGTTCCCCGGTGACTTGCATGAGGTTTGATTTTGTCTCGTGTTATCGAAGGTTATTTTGTATTTTCTTTCGGTGCTTTTTCTTTAGCTTCTCTAATAGACAAGGAAGGTGCACGAGGGTTCATCCTTTGGTGACGTTTGGTTTCTCTGAGAACAGGATTAGATTAACTTGTCTCTCTGTCCATAACAATTGTGGGTCTCACCAGGAAGTCATTCGACAGACTGGCCTGGCCCACGATGTTATGGACTCGTTCAATACGAGTATATTGCGTTGTCGATACCAATGCAGGTGCCAAAAGATTTTAAACTTCAAGTCGCTTGTGCTCCCTGTCTTACTCTATAGCTGTGAGACATGGACACTGAATAGTGACTTGGAAGGCGCGTCGATGCCTCTGGTACCAAAGACCATCGCAGGGTCATGGGGTATCGCTGGAATGACTTCTTGTCGATCCAGCGACTACGTGAACCCCAACTCCGGTACTGCGCCTCCCGAACGTCGATCCTGCTCACAGGGTTGTTTCTGAACGAAACAACCTGAGTGGAGGAGACGAAGGTGACGCTAACGTAACTCGTGGCTGGGGCAAGTCGACCGATCTTGCCGGGAAGGACTTGGGATAGTTAGGGCAACTGCGTGGGGCTTGCCCGGGAGGACCGACGGGAGTATGGGCGGCGAATGAGTGAAGTGACACCCCCCCGGGTGTATGCTCCCCGGTCTCTCTCTCTCTCTCTCTCTAGAAAGGCGAAGGTTGCGAGGAGACTTGATCGAAGTTTATAAATGGATGAAGGGATTTAATAAAGGGGATGTCAATAAAATTTTGAGAGTGAAAGAGCCAGGTAGGACGCGTGGCAATGGTTTTAAGTTAGACAAATTCAGATTCAACAAAGACATAGGCAAGAATTGGATCACTAATAGAGTGGTGGACGAATGGAACAGGCTTGGGAGCCATGTTGTGGGTGCCAATACCATAGATACATTCAAGAAGAGGTTAGATAAAGCCATGGATGGTGAGGTAAGGTGGGGTTGAGTGTACAGGAGCTGCCTTGTATAGGCCAACCGGCCTCTTGCAGACTCCTTACGTTCTTATGTTCTCTCTCTCTCTCTCTCTCTCTCTCTCTCTCTCTCTCTCTCTCTCTCTCTCTCTCTCTCTCTGGAAATTATCATATGCTTTTGTTTCCTTATCCCGCCGAGAAGGGAAATCAAAATAAATGGCGCAGTAATCCTCTCTTCCTTCCCTCCTCGTCTTCGTCCAGCCCTCCCTCCCTCCCTAATCTCCTCCTCCCTTCCCTTCCTCCCTCCCCTTCTACCCTTCCCTTCACGGCCACACTTTCTTCCTCCTTTCTTCTCTCCACCACCACCACCACAATCTTCCTCCTCCCCCTCTCGTTATTTTTTCCTCTTTCCTCCATTTTTTCCTCATTTAAATCCCTGTAACCCCTCCGTA
Organism: Eriocheir sinensis; assembly: GCF_024679095.1. Lineage (NCBI taxonomy): Eukaryota > Metazoa > Arthropoda > Malacostraca > Decapoda > Varunidae > Eriocheir > Eriocheir sinensis. The sequence goes on from NC_066536.1 coordinate 17,977,544, forward strand.
TTGTCCTGGCCCCATTCACTTCCCTATTCAAACACCCTTTTTTTCCTCCTCTCTCCCTCCCTCCCTCCCTCTCTCCTCTTCTCTTCGTCTTTTATTGCCAACCTTATTTTTTTTCTAAAGGCTAAATATCGCATCTTCTATTTTTTTTTTCATTCCCTAGTGAGTTCATTTTTTTTCCTCTTCCTTTTTTTATCTTTTCCTTTTCTTTCTTTCTCTCGATGGGACGCCACAGTGAAAAGGTTATGTGTGTGTGTGTGTGTGTGTGTGTGTGTGTGTGTGTGTGTGTGTGTGTGTGTGTGTGTGTGTTACTTCATTTATTTTCTTTATATTTTTAGAGGTTTGTTCATTATGTGCGTTTTTGTATGTATGTATGTATGTATGTCATGATGGGATACTAACCTATGTATGACTATGGAAATGCTTACAGTCAAGGTATGTATGTGTGTGTGTGTGTGTGTGTGTGTGTGTGTGTGTGTGTATGAGTATGTATGTGTGAAGGAATGAATATGTAAAGGTACTCATGCTTCACTCCCTAAGAATGCGCCCTTCACCGTGAGTCACTGACCTTTGGCCGAGTCACTGAAGATTTGCGTGAGTCATTTAGTCATTCAGCCGGTCGGTGGCGTGCAGCTTGCGTGAGTCAGGGCCGGGCGTGAGGTAAGAGCTATGGTATGTGTGTTTAGGAATGATACACACACACACACACACACACACACACACACACACACACACACACACACACACAAGGAAGCATACGCACAGATCCGTCACTGTGTAGCTTCAAATCTTTCGTTGATCGTAATGCTGGTTGCCGATGTCGGAAAATTTCACATACCTTGATAGCGTAGTTCAGAACAACGGTAAGTCTCGCCAGGAAGTCTTACGGCGGATTGGTTTGGCCCACGGTGTTATGGACTCGCTCAGCACGAGTATATGGCGTTGTCAATATCTGTGCAGGACAAAGATCCGGATCTTCAAGTCCCTTGTGCTTCCTGTCTTACTCTATGGCTGTGAGACATGGACACTGAATAGGGACTTAGAGAGGCGGCCTTTGGTAATAGGTGTCTACGCAGAATCATGGGATATCGCTGGAATGACTTTGTGTTAAACCGGCGACTACTCCGTGAGACTGATTCGACGTATTACCTGCATAGTCCGTCAACGCCAACCCCGGCTATACGAGCACGTGGCACGCTGCCCAGAAGCCGACCTGCTCATCGGGTTGTCTCTGTAAGAGACAATCTTGAGTGGAGGATGCCAAGGTGACCCCCACGGAGTTCGTAACTTGAGCAAGTCCATACATTCTACCAAGAGGTACTCAGGATGGGAAGGGGGGGCGAGGCGAGGCGGCCCCCGGCGTATGCCCCCATTGACTGAGTGATTGCTCTCGAGTGTAGCACATGATCAGTCCACGGCGAATGACAGAACCTAGTATCCAGCACCTGAGAGTGGCTACAATGTATTACTTACCTATAAACTCACTGCTCCTCCTGCTCCTCCTCCGCCCTCTACCCCCCCCCCCCCCTTCATATATACCTCATCGCATGTTCAGATAACCCGTTATTTGACAGGTGGTAGATTAAACGCATCCAGGTGTTGCAGAGGCACTAAGACCAAGCTCTCGTTAATTGCCTTACCTGGGCCTCTGCTTCCAACACCTGTGTGGCTCGTAGCGTGGGAGATTTAATGCGTTTATACGTATTCGTTCGTGGCTTAGTGGTTGGGAGAAGAAAGGAAGGTGAGGGGAGGATGTGATGGTGGGTGGAAGGGATTGGATTGGAAAAGGAAGAGGAGGAGGAGAAGGAGGAGATGGAATAAGAGATAAAGATTAGAGAACTTCATCACCATCCAAATCTTCCGTCTAACACTATTCTAAATCGTCCGTCTTACACTATTCTAAATCGTCCGTCTACCACTATTTTAAGTCTTCCGTCTACCACTATTCTAAGTCTTCCGTCTTCCACTATTCTAAGTCTTGCGTCAACCACTATTCTAAATCTTCCGTCCGTCACTATGTTCATAAAACTACCCATGGAAATACTAACACAACCACCCTTATACCAAAGCATTACCGGGTGTGTAGAAGAAGATTTACCTAAGAATATGAACCGTTAGGAGCATCAGTGGAGAAGCGGTTGGTCACCTACAAGATTTAAAGGGACGAACGAGAGAGAGAGGGGTGTGTGTGTGCGTGTTTGTGTGTGTGTGTGTGTGTGTGAGTACGCTTATAACCAGGTACTAGCAGGTGAATGCCCGTGGGTTGCGTGGTGGTACCTGTGGGAGACTGTCATTACCTGCCTCTCCCGCCCTCAGGTAACGCGAACAGGTGGGGAGGGAAGAGAAGGAGGAGGAGGAGGAAAGGAGGAAGGGACGGAGCGAGGAAGTGGTGGGGAGAGTTTGTTGTGGTTTTGCAGACGGTATTGTACAGAGAGAGAGAGAGAGAGAAAGAGAGACTTATTTTCTTTGTGTGTGTGTGTGTGTGTGCGTGTGTGTGTGTGTGTGTGTTTCGACGCGGTAATACGATTTGCATATTATTCTATAGAGCTTCTTTTTCTTTTTCCTCCTCCTCCTCTTCCTCCTCCAGCTGCTTCTTTTTCTTCATCAACATCATCATCGTCATCTTCCTTGTCCTTTGCTTCCTCCTCCTCCTCCTCCTCCTCCTCCTCCTCCTCCTCTTCCCTCAGGACTCGAAGTGACTTGTGGATCTTTCTTGGTCATTGGCTTCGACTCTTCTCTTTTTTGTGATTCTGTTTCTGATCCTCTTTTTGCATCCTCCTCCTCCTCCTCCTCCTCCTGTTGCTGTTCTTTTCTCACCCTCACCCTCTTTCTCTTCCTCTTCCTCTTCCCGCTCCGAGCTCTTCTTCTTCTTCACTTCCTCTTCCTCTTATTATTTGTGGAGTTTGATTTTCCTCCTTCTACCTCTTCTTCTTCCTCCTCCTCCTCTTCCTTTTTCCTTCTCTGTTCTGTTCTTGTTGGTTATTCTCTCTCTCTCTCTCTCTCTCTCTCTCTCTCTCTCTCTCTCTCTCTCTCTCTCTCTCTCTCTCTCTCTCTCTCTCTCTCTCTCTCTCTCTCTCTCTCTCTCTCACGGAATCTCGCGGTACGATTTTCTTTTTTTTGTTTCTTTTTTTGTTTGTTTTTTTACGTCTCCTCCTCCTCCTCCTCCTCCTCCTTTTGTTTCTCCTTTTTCGTCTTTATCATCTTCATCATTTTCCTTTTTTTTTCTCTTTCTTTACTTAATGGCGCCATATTATTATTATTATTATTATTATTATTATTATTATTATTATTATTATTATTATTATTATTATTATTATTATTATTATTATTATTATTATTATTATTATTATTATTATTATTATTATTATTCGTTGTTGTTCTTGATGTTGTTCTTGTTCTTGTTCTTGTTCTTCTTGTTCTTGTTCTTCTTGTTCTTGTTCTTTTTCTTCTTCTTCTTCTTCTTCTTCTTCTTTTTCTTCTTCTTTTTCTTTTTCGTATTTTTCTCCTCTTTTCTGTTAATATGTTTCCATCTCTTTGTCTTATACATGAATCCTCCTCCCCCTCTTCTCTCTCTCTCTCTCTCTCTCTCTCTCTCTCTCTCTCTCTCTCTCTCTCTCTCTCTCTCTCTCTCTCTCTCTCTCTCTCTCTCTCTCTCTCTCTCTCTCTCTCTAATATCACCCTTGTCTCATCGTCGCGTGTCAAGGTTAACTGGAGCCCAAGGGAATGAAGAGGAGGAGGAGGAGGAGGAGGAGGAGGAGGAGGAGGAGGTGTGCGGTGAATATAATAATGATAGCAAAAAAAAAAAAAAAAAGAAATACTTGTGGGAGGAGAGAGAGAGCGATAGAGAGAGAGAGAGAGAGAGAGAGATAAAAGAGGAGAAAGAAAGAATGGAATAAAAAAAGGAAAATCGTGGGAAATGAAAATGAAAACTAGGAAACAGGAGAAAATATAAGAAAGAGAGTCTGTAAGAAGATAGGAAGAGGAAGAGAAAGAGAAAAGAGTGAAAGAAGGATAAGAATAAGAGAGAAAATGTGATAACAGAGAAATCAGAGAAAAGGAGAGGAAGAGGAAGCGAGTACGGAGGAAGGAGGAAGCGAGGAGGAGGGGAAGAGGAAACGAAGGAAGTGAGGAGGAGGAGGAGGAGGAGGAGGAGGAGGAGGAGGTCAGGATACGGTAAGGCACAAGAAAACCTCATCTTACTTTGTCCTCCTCCTCCTCCTCCTCCTCCTCCTCCTCCTCCTCCTCCTCACTTCCTTTCGTTTCCCGTGGGTATATTTTGTTTTTAATGTTTTTATTTTCTTTCTGATAATTAGTGTGTGTGTGTGTGTGTGTGTGTGTGTGTGTGTGTGTATGTGTTTTGTTGTTGTTGTTGATCTTGTTCTTGTTCTTCTACTACTACTACTACTACTACTACTACTACTACTACTACTACTACTACTACTACTATTACTACTACTACTACAACCCCCACCACCACCTCCACTACCTTCTCCTCCTCCTTCTCCTCCTCCTCCTTCTTCTTCCATGCATAGAGACAAAATGGGAAGGGTGGAGGAAAGGAAAAATAAAGTAGAAATGGAGAGAAAGAGGAAGAAAATGGGGAGATAGGAAAGAATATAGGCAAGATGAACACTCCTCCTCCTCCTCCTCCTCCTACTACTACTACTACTACTACTACTACCGCTATTACTACTACTACCGCTACTACTACTACTGTTACTCCGGTTCATCGCCCTCCGACCCCCCCCCCCCTCCACGCCCCGCTCCCAGCATAGCACCTGCCTACTCGAGCGTCGTACCTGAGCCCCGAGTCACTCTTGCTTACTCTACCGTGGCGCGCACCGTCTCGTCTTACCGCTGATGTCACGGCTACGTCACCTCCTGCGCGCGTGTGTGTGTGCGTGTGTGTGTGTGTATCCTACTCCCAAACGCTCATGAGTGTGTGTGTGTGTGTGTGTGTGTGTGTGTGTGTGTGTATCTACTCCCAAACGCTCATGATTCCCAGTAACCTTACACACACACACACACACACACACACACACACACACACACGGACACGCACGTACACACACACGCTTCATTTGTCCTTGGTGTCTTCTTCCCTCCCCTTCTCTCTCTCTCTCTCTCTCTCTCTCTCTCTCTCTCTCTCTCTCTCTCTCTCTCTCTCTCTCTCTCTCTCTCTCTCTCTCTCTCTCTCTCTCTCTCTCTCTCTCTCTCTCTCTCTCTCTCTCTCTCTCTCTCTCTCTCTCTCTCTCTCTCTCTCTCTATCTATCTATTTCTCTCTCCTTCACACAATAGAATCAGGCAAGTCAGTCAGACATCTTTTTCTCTTTTTCTTTTTTTCCTTTTTTTTTTCCTTTCTCTCCTCTCTCTCCTTCCTTCCCGCCTTCCTGTCTTCCTCCTCCTCCTTCTTCCCCTTCCTGTGGTGTGTGTGTGTGTGTGTGTGTGTGTGTGTGTGTGTGTGTGTGTGTGTGTGTGTGTGTGTGTGTGTGTGTGTGTGTGACTTGGAAGGAAGGAAAAGAAAGACGCTAACTCTGTCCCTTTTAATTTTTTTGTTATTTAATCATTATCTTTCTATTTTCGTTTCTTATCGCTTGCTTTGTCATGATTAATCTAGTGTTGTTGTTTTTTATATATGTTGATTTTTCCTTTGTTATTTTCGAACTTAAATTAATAAGTTTTTTGTTCGCTCTCGTTAGTGAATATATTTTTTATGGTTCTCTGTATAAGGGATGTGGCGTTTGACCTTTTAGAGAGAGAGAGAGAGAGAGACGTACATACATACATACAGACAGACAGACAGAGAACCTTTCCCAGCACCAGCGCGTTTCCTGTAAGAGCGTAGACGAGTCGACGTGACATTTTAACAGGTGGAAAAAGGTGAGAGTGGAGTCAGGTGTTTTAATTAACCTGCGAGGAAAAATTATACACCGTTTTTTGGGGCGTTTGACTCCTCTGTGTTTCTTTGCTGTTTGTCTCTCTCTCTCTCTCTCTCTCTCTCTCTCTCTCTCTCTCTCTCTCTCTCTCTCTACCCCCCCCCCCCACTCTAACGCATTAGACTCGCTTTTTTTTCTCTCTCACCCCGCTTTCCTTCTCTAATTTCCTTCCTCTTCGAATTTTCCTGTTTTATTTTTTCCTTTTTCCTCACTTTTTATTTCCTCCATCCTTCCCTCCTTCCTTCTTTCCAATCTTCTATAGTAAAACAAACATCATCATTGACGTGTGTATATATTATCTTGAAGGGCAACACAAAGAAACACTAGCGATTCACCCGAGACAGCTTTTATTTATATATTTTCTACAGCAAATACAAACCAACAATATATAGAGAGATTGTCCACAAATACTTCATATCAACAGCAAGGTCCTTATTAACAAACGCTGTCGGCTCTCACAACCACTTATTTCCAGAGTCCACAAATGAGATTAGTTTACGTAGTTCACATGAATGTTTTTTTTCACATTCATGGCATAGAAGCTTCGTCAAACCATCACTATAGATAAAGATAGGGTAGGCGGTGGGGAGATGAGCTAGGGGTGGGGAGCACTAATGGGGAGAACTGGGAGGACGGGGAAGGTGTCAGTTCTACTGGGGAGGAAAGTAATGGTGGGGAGTCGTGGGGAGGTATGGGAGAGCAAGGCGGGGTGTTCAATATGCCAGAAGAAGAAGAGGGAGAAAGAGGAGGAGGAGGAGGTGGAGGGGAAGGAGAGCGAGGAGGGGAGACTGACGGAAAACACGGAGGAGGAGGAGGTGGAGTCGAAGGAGAGGAAGGAGGGTAGAAACACGGAAAACACGGGGTGGGGACATCACACGGGGAGGAGTACGTGTGATTCGGGGAGAGTGCGAAGGTTGGGGAGAGCGGGAAGGGCTGTGGAGGTGAGTCAGGGTACAGTGGATTAGTAGGAGGTGCGTCTGAGTGCGTGAGTCTAGCGTAGGGGAAAAAGTGTATGGAAGAGCCCGGGAACAGATACTGATTCAAGTAGTACAAGTCGGAGGCGGAGAGTGCTGGGAAGGAGGTGAGGGAGGGAAAGGAGGTGTCGATAGGAAGATACAGAGTGCTTGAACTCGTATTTGGGAAGGCTGGGGAAGGCTGGGGGGATGAAATATGGGGATGGGAGTGTGTGCCGTTGACTGTATCGCTGGGGATGGGTGGATATGGGGAAGGGAAATCCAGGCAATGGGGAGGATTGTATATACCATGATCGCTATATAGGGCAAAGGGACTGGAGGGCTTGGAAGTAGTTTGGGGAGTGCTAGAACCCTCATCGGTGCTACGTGTCTTTCCTAAGGGGACATCCAAGCTCCTGTTCTCCACATCTCCCTTGTATCTTAGCCCCACGTAGCAGTACTCCTGGTGGCCTTGCAGACTGCTGAGACGCTTGACCCTGACACCGAAGGAGGCCAACTGCTTCCCGATGGACGTGGTCAGCTTAGGGTCGGATATCAGTCGAGGGAAACTGCCGCGCGCTGAGCAGTAGGCCCGGAACTTCTCCCGGAGGTCCCAGCGCAGCACGATGTCACTGGGTCGTCCCGTGTACTCGAGGGTGTTGTTATAGAACTTGCAGAACTCGATCTTGAACTTGTACGCCAGTCTTCTGCTCTCCCGTGTCCTGAGGCTTCCTTTGGCCGGGTTCTTGATGGTGATCGTTGCGACTTTCATGGTTTTAGAAGGCGTTGGTTGTTGGTGGGTCTTCCTATGCAGTGTCTTCCTCTTCTTCCTCTTTCCTGGTCCGCCTGTCTCTTCTCTCTCCTTCCCTCCGTCTCCCGAGTTGGTAGTTGTTTCTTATCCAGTCTCTTCCTTTCTCTTTTACTCTTTCTTGATCTCTCGTTCACTCCGTCCTTGTATTGGTAGATCTTCTTATTCAGTTTCCTCTTCTTCCTCTTTCCTGTTTTGCCTGTCTCTTCTCTCTCTCCTTCCCTCCGTCTCCCGAGTTGGTAGTTGTTTCTTATCCAGTCTCTTCCTTTCTCTTTTACTCTTTCTTGATCTCTCGTTCACTCCGTCCCTGTATTGGTAGATCTTCTTATTCAGTTTCCTCTTCTTCCTCTTTCCTGGTCCGCCTGTCTCTTCTCTCTCCTTCCCTCCGTCTCCCGAGTTGGTAGTTGTTTCTTATCCAGGCTCTTCCTTTCTCTTTTACTCGCTCTCTCTCGCTCTCTCTTTCAAGCCGTCTCTGTGTTGGTAGATGTTCTTATTCAGTCTCTTCCTCTCTTTCTCTCTTCCTTGTTCTCTTCTTCCTTTCGCTTCGTCCGTGGATTTTGATTTATGTTGCCTGCACGCTCTCCGTCTCCATGCTTTCTCTATTTTATTGTTTGGTTACTTTGCATGGAGGTTGGCAGCTCTTTTTCCTTCCTTTTCCTCACTTTCGTCCTCCTAATATTTATCGCTCCGCTGACCCGCTTTTCAGCCTCTGTTGTGGTTGATGTCTGCAAGCCTTCCTGCTATTGTTTGCTCCCTCTACACGCGGATTTCAGTCCATGAGGAGGCTGAAGATGATGAGTGACAGTGTTTATATGAAGAGCTGTCGTGGTGTGTGAGCGTCCGTATCAAATGAGTTCTACGTCTTGAGTGAGAGAGTTCAGCGTTACAGTCTAGAGTTGAACAGCGCGACGACGTGCATGGTAGAAAGACCTTGAGTATACATAGTGATCATAGAAGCAATGAAGAGTGAGTAAAGATGAGTGTAGTGAATGAGTGTGAGTGTGTGTGAGTGTGTGTGAGAGGGTATAAGATTTTTGTGTGTAAAAATGAGGATAATAATAAAGAATGGAGTAGGTATGAGGGAGAATGATGTATATATGTGTGTAGTGAAGATGTGTTGCTTGTGGGGTATAGATATGTGTGGGTATATGCGTAATAGTGGGGATGTGATGTGATGATGTGATTATGTAGTGGAGATGTGTGTGTGTGTGTGTGTGTGTGTGTGTGTGTGAGAGAGAGAGAGAGAGTTGTTGTTATGATAATGATATAATGATGATGATGAAGTTTGTAGAACGTTCGAAGGTGACGTAACAAGAAAAAAAAACATGTCAAAATCCTGTTCTAGTGACACGCTCATTTTGTTGTTCGTTTCTAGTGATATATGATTCCTTTGTTTGTTTTATGGCGTTTCCGGTGATGGTATAAAAGCAGCTAATTTGTTGAGAGTTCTAATAAATAATGAACAGGAGTATTATGGAAGATGAGAGGAGATAGAAAAAAAAGGAAGGATGTAGAAAAGGAGAAGGAAAAGACGGAAAAGACAGCAACAGCAACAACAACAACAACAACAACAACAACAACAACAACAACAACAACAACAACAGCAACAACAACAACAACAACAACAACAACAACAACAACAACAACAACAACAACAACAACAACAACAACAACAACAACAACAACAACAACAACAACAACAACAGCAACAACAACAACAACAACAACAACAACAACAACAACAACAACAACAACAACAACAACAGTGATGAAAAGCAGCTGCTCTTCAACCCCTTTATTCTACATCTTGAGGTTTTTTAGGGGATTTTTACCGGTTAAAGGATGTAAGGTGAGTCCTATCTAAAAACCGACCCTCTGCTCAGCTATCTTACTAATGGAAAGTAGAATAATATACAGTGTGCGATAATATACAATTACATAGGCCTACTCCTTCATAAAATAACGCCCAATACACCAAAGACCCCAAAACTGACCCAACCTAAGAATAGCCCAACCCGCTCCGCCCGCCCCGCCCAACGCCGCTGTCCCTTCCCTTCCCTTCCCCCTTCCCTTCCCTGCCCTTCCCCTCCCTTTCCTTTCCTTTCCTTCCCTGCCCTTCCCTTCTCTTCCCCATCCTTTCCATTCCCTTCCCTTTCCTTCCCTGCCCCACTCTTCCCTGCCCTTCCCTTTCCTTCCCTGGCCTTCTCTTCCCCGCCCTTCCCTTTCCTTCCCTTCCCTTCCCTTCCATCCCCTTCCCTTCCCTTCCCTTACCAGCCCTTCCCTTCCCTTCCCGTCCCTGCCCTCCCCTCCTTCCCTCCCCTTCCCTGCCCTGCCCTCCCCTTCCCTTCCCCTCCCTTCGCTTCCCTTCCCTCACGTGCGTTGCCAGAGTGTTTGTTTTGGGGATCGAACCATCGTCTTGGGTTACCAGTGAGTCGTAAACTGTTTATCTCCCATCCTGGTACTCTCTCTCTCTCTCTCTCTCTCTCTCTCTCTCTCTCTCTCTCTCTCTCTCTCTCTCTCTCTCTCTCTGGGGCGATCGTATCTGATTTCCCTTCTCCTCCCTCTTCGCACTTCTGTTTTCCCTCCTCGAAGACTTATGACCACTGAACCCCTTAACTTTTGTTCATAACTAGACGAGAATACAGGAGGGAAAATGAAGAGTACGGAGAGAATGAGTAAAGTATAAGAAGACGCATTAAAGGTTATCCCCAACGAAAGACAACACAAAGATTAAAACAAAAGAGAAAGAAGTCATAATTACCACTGAAGCCTTTAACTTTAGCTCTTAACTAGACGAGAATACAGGAGGGAAAATGAAGAGTACGGAGAGACTGAGTGAAAAGTATAAAAAGACGTATTAAAGGTCATCCCCAATGTCAGACACCACAAAGATTAAAACAAAAGAGAAAGAAGTCATAAAGGAGGTCAGTAAAATGCAAGAAGTAAAGGAAGACTATGCAGGAAATAATGACCCGTAATCTCATTAATTAAACGTATTGGTCCCTCAGATCGCCTGTTTGAAAAGCCCCTCGTAGAAGTTACTGGGCTTTTCATGGACTGTTCTGTGATCCTGTAGTGCAAGTTTTACACGACCGCTGCACCATGAACGGAAAAACGACCCATGAAATCCCGGTTATAATCTTCTCTGTGGGTTTTGTAAATAGTCGTTATGGGCGCCCGCTACGTTTTTAGAATATTGTTACACTCCCCTTACTCCCATATCCCAGGTTCTCGGTAGGGTATACTCGCTTAATCCTATACTATATACATTCTAACACTTGCATCCTAAATCATCATGTCTTAACACTATTGACGCATTGGAGGTTACTGACAACGAGAGAGAGAGAGAGAGAAGGAGCATAGAAAAGGTCTTGTATATACTGCGCAGTAGAAAATTTACACACATACGAAACCTGATCAAGACACATTATGGCCTTAAAGAAAAATATGTACAAGTATTAAGTCACCCAAGCTTACGAGAGAGAGAGAGAGAGAGGAAAAAAAGATCGACACGCCTTTGTTATATCTAGCTCACCGAATTCTGATTGGCCGGCGACTATCAGGAGGTTTGTTTCTCGAATCCTATTGGCTGAGAGACGTAAGGGCCTCCCCGGTGCTGGGCGTTGATTGGCGGAGGAGGAAGTGAGGTGATGGTGGAAGAGGGGGAAGGAGAGGAAGAGAGCGAGAGAGGCGGTCATCCTGGCATTTCCTGTCCAATAATGAAGAATCTTTGTTTATTTACTTGTTTGGGGAGCGTGAAGTGGAGACGAAATCACGCGAACAAAACAAAACAGGAAAGAAAAACAAACACACTTAAAAAGGCGTTCAGAAATAGTCTAGATTATCAACATCCTCTGGTGTGTGGACGTAACGTGAGCCGAGTGTGAGGGAGGGAACGAGCCGAGTGAGGGTATGCAAGGAGATAAGGTTGATATTCTCTCCCACATCAACTCTTTCCAAAGGCCAAAAAAGAGACCAATCGTGTTCTAATGAGTGTTTTCTTAGGCCCATAGTACAGAAGAAGGGTCGAACTACCACCAGGGTCATTAAACTACCCCCTGGAAACGTCTACAACTTGTACAAAAGTGTTTTCTTAGGTCCATTGTACAGAAGAAGGGTCGAACTACCACCAGGGTCATTAAACTACCCCTGGAAATGTCTACAACTTGTACAAAAGTGTTTTCTTAGGCCCATAGTACAGAAGAAGGGTCGAACTACCACCAGGGTCATTAAACTACCCCCTGGAAATGACCACAACTACAAAAGCCGTGTCTAATGTGTCTGCTGGGGCTCCGAAATGCTTAATAATATGAGCCTTATTAGTAAGCCTCATGAACGAAATAGAAAAAAGCAGCAACAAAATAAACAGAAAAAGGAGCCGCTCCCCGCTGAGTGATTCACGCTACTGCATTGATAATCTTTCTCGGGGCGATAAGACGAGGCTATTCTGGGCCCTACGTGAGAGAGAGAGAGAGAGAGAGAGAGAGAGAGAGAGAGAACGAAGAGACATAGAAAAGAGAGAGAAAGAAGAGAAAGGAAAAGGAGAAAACAGAGAGAGAGAGAGAGAGAGAGAGAGAGAGAGAGAGAGAGAGAGAGAGAGAGAGAGAGAGAGTGTTCTAGTATATGTAAGGTTACGCTTAGTCCCGTTAACTCTTAGTCAGGCCCGCTACACGTTGCGTCATTCCCGCTGCTTCGAGACAAAGTAACAGAAGTTTCGGTATTCTCAGACGCCTCCATCCCTCACGTCAACTAAGGCCGAAAAGGAAGACCAACCGGATTCTAATGAGTTGTATTTTAGGTTCATGGTACAGAGGAAAGGTCAAACTACCACCAGGGTCATCAAACTACCCCTGGAAATGCCCTAAACTCCCATGAAAGTCTTGTCAAATATGTGTGTTTGGGCGCTGAACGGTTTAGGGTGTGACCACTGCAGTGCTGCGTCTTGCTATACGGGAAAACGCGTTGCATCCTGCCCGAGCTAAATGGCGTGTGAGCGACTCCCTTGCAACCCCGGACACCGACTTTATGTTTATTTGCTTGTTATGAGTATTGAAAGTAAAGGGAAAGTTTGGGGCATATACTACACCATAGCTGCGAACCCTTAACCCGACACAGGGCCAATATGACATCCGGGCTACCACAGTGTACCTCCCTCAGGTGACCCCAGGTATAGCCATTTATCGACCAGCCCGAAAGGAAGGATGAATAGGATGGGGTGCACGCTGACTGCCCAGGCCGGGATTCGAACCAAGGATGCTAACAACTGCACCGCGGAGAGCAGAAAACATGCCCAGCCACCAAACGCTGTACCAAAAACCCTGAAAAAAAAAATATAGACGTATTCAAATCGCATCCAACTACTTTTATTTATCAAGAGGCAAATGGATTAAAATTACCAATAGTACTTTTTGTTTCAGTGCATTGCAAGGATAATAATATGAGCTGCCTGTACAGAGAATACATAAAAAGAAAATGGGAAAAAACTTTATTAGCTTACTTAAACTTGTTCAATTATTTTTCATCGACAGGAAATTAATTAAAATACGCTTCTCACTAATGCCTGCAATATAAACGTGTGTGTGTGTGTGTGTGTGTGTGTGTGTGTGTGTGTGTGTGTGTGTGTCAGTGAATTTCGAATAATGCCTCATTCCTTGTATGCTGATTAATTTTGTCACTCAGGTGTTTACGAGACAGACAGGTGAGGCGAGTCGGCGCATGAGCAGTTTAGACGAGAGAACCTGCGCAGTATATGTTCAAGGCGCTTCTTTCTTCCCCTCCCTTCCTCCCTTCTTCCCTTCCTCTCTCCCTCTCTCCCTTCTTTCCATCCCTCTTTTCCTTTCTTCTCCCTATCTCTGTCTTCTTTCCTTCCTTTTATTCGTCTCCTCCAGTTCTTTCAGCCGTTCTCTCTTTTCTCTTATTTTCCTTGTTTATTCTCCTCCTTCGTGTCCCTCTACACCGGCCCTCATTACTTGTCCCCAGCCCCCACTACTCTACTACCAGCCCCCACTCCCTGACCACTACCTTCCCCCTATACCCCTTATCATGCACTCCTCTTTCTTCCTCCACATTCCACAACATCCTGTCCTTCCATCACCTTTTATCACCATCATGTCCCTTCCTTACCAACTCCAGTCCTTACGCCCTAACCACTGCCTCCCTCCCTACCATGCAGTCCCCATCTTCCACAAACCCCAATCCTTCCATCGCCCTCATCACTGTCCTGTCCCTTCCTTACCAACGCCAGTCCTTATGCCCTAACCTTTACTCTCCCTCAGTACCAGCTCCCCGATATCCCTACACCCCTGCCATACACTATTCTTTTATCCTCCACAACCTTCTTTCCTTCCCTCCCTCCCTCTTAACACAGTCCCGTCCTTTTCTCTCCTCACCTCATCTCGTTTTTGCTTAGCGGGATAATATACGAGATAATGAGTTAGAATCTTCTTTTTACTCATATCGTTTTCTTGTAATTCTTTTCTCCTCGTATCCTCCCTTCCTGGTCTCTGAAACCCACACAGAGAACGATACAAGCACTTCACGGATAACTATACATACGTAGAGATCATACAATGAGACGCTTTCGCTTTTGCATCCAATTGAAAGAACGATCGGTGTGGTTAAGAGTAATTCTATCATTTTCCGGCTTTATGGTCATGTGGCGCGCCTCCCGGACGTCGATCCCGCTCATAGGGCTGTTTCCGTTACGAGACAACCCTCAGTGGAGGAGGCAAAGGGGACGCCCACGTAACTCATGGTAGGGGCAGGTTGATCGACCCTGACTGGAGGGGCTTGCAATGGTAAGGGTAGGACCTGCGTGGAGGCTAGCTCGCGGCGGGTGAGTGAAGCGACGCGCCCCCTAGCGTATGCTCCCCGATAGTTAGTTCGTAGTTAAATATTATACGGCGTAGTGATGTGTTCAAAGAAAGAGAACGAAACAGGTCACAATATGATGCAACACCCCCTCCCCACTTTCCCCCCTCCCCTCTTCCCCTTCCCTCCCTTCCCCTCTTCTCCCTCCCCCCCTTTGCAGAGGAACACCGCGGCGCCAGGCTGGGCAGGGCCAATCACGGGCCGCCTCGTCTGAACCTGGCAGCGGCGGGCCAGTCAACGCCACCGA
>NC_066536.1:18002354-18017354 GCF_024679095.1 Eriocheir sinensis
CAAGAGGCTCTCCAAACACCCTCCTCCTCTCCTCTTCCTCTTTATCCTCCTCCTCCTCCTCCTCCTCTTCCTCCTCTTCTTCTTCCTTCCTTCCTAGTAATAGTTTTTTCCTTCTCTTGTTGGCTCCTTTCTTTCCCTTTTCTCCGTAATTATTTTTCTCTTTCCTCTCCTCTTCCTCTTTTTCCTCTTCCTCTTCCTCCTTTTCCTCCTTCTTTGGTCTGGGTCTTTTTTTTCCCTCTTTTCTTCTTGTTTTCGTTCTTTCCTTAGTTTTCTTTCCTCTTTTCTTCCTTCCATTTTTTAACCACCTTCTACTCTTCCTCTTCTTCCTCTTCCTCCTCTTCTTTTTCATTCTCTTGATCTTTATTTTTCCTGGTTCCTTCTTGCTTTTTTCTCTCTCCCTAATTATTTTTCCTCCTTTCTTTCTACTTTTCCTTCTCTTCTTTCTATTTTTCCTTCTCTTTTTTAACTTTTCCTTCTCTTTTTTCTACTTTTCCTTCTCTTCTTTCTACTTTTCCTTCTCTTCTTTCTATTTTTCCTTCTCTTTTTTAACTTTTCCTTCTCTTTTTTCTACTTTTCCTTCTCTTTTTTCTACTTTTCCTTCTCTGTTTTCTACTTTTCCTTCTCTTCTTTCTATTTTTCCTTCTCTTCTTCTACTTTTCCTTCTCTTCTTTCTACTTTTCCTTCTCTTTTTCTACTTTTCCTTCTCTTCTTTCTACTTTTCCTTCTCTTTTCCTACTTTTCCTTCTCTTTTTCTACTTTCCTTCCTTTCTCTCTTCCTTTTCTTCTCTCTTCCTTTTCCCTTTATAACGAAGTCCCATTTTTCACTACCTTAATAATCTCTCCCTAAGTCTTTTTCCTCCTCCCTCTTACCTCTTCTCTCCTTTTTCTCTCCTTTTTTAAACCCAGTCTCACCTTTATGCACCTTCCTTTCACTTTCCTCCCACTTTTTTCCCTCCCTTCCTCCATTCCGTCCCTCTTTATCTCCCTTCTCCCTCCTCCCTTCTCCCTTCCTCCCTCTGGCGTCTTGGCTCCCTTAATTAACACAGACTCATTAGACTTTGATGAGGCTGACTGAGAAGGTTGAGAGGGAGAGAAGGAGGTAGGGAGAGAGGAGGGAGAGAGGAGGGAGAAGGAAGGAGGGTTGTGGAGGGGAGACTGACCTCTGAATCCACCCACACTTCCACCTCTCCTCCACCCTCTTTTCCTCCCCCTCCTCCTTCTTTCCTCCACTTCCCTCACTTCTCCTCCACATGGATTGGGGAGAGAGGGAGGAGAATGAAAGAAAGAAGGGGTGTGGATAGGGGAGAAGAGGGGGTTAGGAGGGAGGCAATGTCCTTGGTTGGGGTCAAGATTGGGGAGATTAACCCATGATTCCACTCACCCACATCTCAACTCCACTTTTTTTCCTCTTTTCTTCTTGTTTTCCTTCTCTCTCTTCCTTGTTCTTTTTTTCCTTTTTCCTCCCTTTTCTAATTTCCTTTTTTTCTTCTTTATTCTCCTTCTTCCTTCTCTCCCTCTTCTTTTTTGTTTTTGTTTACTTCTTTTACGTGTTGCCTCTATGTCTTGAGGGACTTGTTAGTGGCGCAAACGAATTTTATTTATAGCATAGAATCAGACATCGCTTCAATCTCACCCTTCAACAAAGCTATATTTTTGTGGTGCGTCGCTGTACTCATATGTAACTCTATGTTCTTGTAACTCGAGCTTTTTACGGGCAGGGAAACACTGGACGGTACTCTTAGACACTTCCTTCCATCTCTCACGTCAAGAATTTCCAAAGGGCAAACAGGAGATCAATCGAGCTTTCAACTTTCCATGTGTGTTATTCCACGTTCAGGGTATACAGAAGAACGGTCAAACCACCACCAGGGTCATAAAACTACCTCTGGAAATGTCCCAAACTCCTACGAAAGTCTTGTCAAATATGTGTGTGTATTTATGTGCTTGGGTGACCGAAGTGTTTAAGAATATGACGCTAAATAGTGCATTGCGTGTTTAGGTCATTAGTGAGGGACTCCATTATATTAGTTCCCACGCATGTCGAGTGTGTATGGGGCCTGTTTTGGACCCTGAGTGGAGGTGCAAGAGGAGGAGGAGGAGGAGGAGGGTGATGCAAGCAGCGGTGTGATAAAAGAATTGAGGGCGTGGTGATGACTGACTGACTGAAAGGAAGAGGAGGAGGAGAAGGAGGAGGAGGGAGGAGAAAGAAGAAGAAGAGGAGGAGAAGTGTCAGGCAAGGGCGCTGGGAGGGGGAAGGGGAGGAGGAGGAGGAGGAGGAGGAGGAAGAAGAAGAAGAGGAGGAAAAGTGTCATGCAGGCAAGGGGGTTGGGAGGGGGAAGGGGAGGAGGAGGAGGAGGATCAAGTTGCCTTCATGGTTAATTAGGCTGCCATGAGATGAAGAGGAGGAGGAGGAGGAGGAGGAGGAGGAGGAGGAGGACTGCACAATACCTGCTCGAGGCTCACTTGGAAAATATTTTGACCTGTGACATTTTTTTTCTATTATTTTTTTGTCCTCTCGTTCCTTTTTTTATTTTCATTTTTTCTTCCTTTTAAACTTCATCTTCTTTCCCTTCACCCTTTGGACCAACAGTTTCTTCCGTCCAGGGCCGAGCAATGCAAGGAGGAAGGGAAGCATGGGCGTGTGTTTAGGGTGACACTCCTCTCCCTTCACCTTTCCCTTCACTTCTTGGACCAACAGTTTCTTCCGTCCAGGGCCGAGCAATACAAGGAGGAAGGGAATCAGGGCGAGTGTTTAGGGTGACACTCCTCTCCCTTCTTCAGTGTGTTTTAGATGTTTGTCGTTCTCCCAAGCTTTGCCTTCTTGCCCCTTACTTTTGGCCTAGCAGCTCTCTCTCTCCCCTCTCGTTAGTCCAACAGGTAATTAGGAATATTAGTTAAGTTGATAGTTATAGGGTTGTTTATTTATTTATTTATTATGATATTTTATATTGTTTTGTTTATTTTGTTTTGTTTTTGGTTTGTCTTGTTTTGCTTTGTTTGCTTTATTTTTCGTTTCTTTTCCTTTCCTCTTCTTTTCACTTGATGTTTTCTTTTCTTCCCTTTTCTTTTCTCTGGATGTTTTCTTTTCTTTTCTTTTCTCAGGATGTTTTCTTTTCTTCCCTTTTCTTTTCTCTGGATGTTTTCTTTTCTTTTCTTTTCTCAGGATGTTTTCTTTTCTCTCCTTTTCTTTTCTCTGGATGTTTTCTTTTCTTTTCTTTTCTTTTCTCAGGATGTTTTCTTTTCTTTTCTTTCCTTTTCTTTTCTCTGTTTTCTTTTCCTTCTGTTGGTGTTGTTGGGTGGATGAGCCGCCGTCTCCCCAGAAGAGACTCACCCGTCACCCACCCTGCGGCCCCAGGGGCCGAAAGCTGGGTGACTTTTTATTTGAAATTGCTAGATGTTGTAATTTAATAATTTTCTTTTCTCGATGTTTTAACTTTTCTTTCCTTTTTCCTTTCTGGACGGTCTGGGTTAGCCTCCTTCTCCCCAGAGGAGATTCACCCGTCACCCACCCTGCGGCCCCAGGGGCCGAAAGCTGGATGACTTTTTTGTTTCCTTTCTCTTGATGTTTCTCTCATCCTTTCTGATGTTCCTGGTCTGAACGTTTTCCTTTTCTTGATTCTTCTATCATCCTTTCTGGTGTTCGTTGGTCTGGACGAGCCGCTTTCCTCCCAGAAGAGACTCGCCCATAATTTTGTGGTGTTGGTTTGGGCCGAAAGGTGGATGATTGTTTTATTTTCCTTTTCTTGATGTTTCTCTCATCCTTTCTGGTGTTCCTGGTCTGAACGAGCCGCTTTCCTCCCAGAAGAGACTCGCCCATAATTTTGTGGTGTTGGTTTGGGCCGAAAGGTGGATGATTTTTTCTATTTTCCTTTTCCTTTTTCTGGTGTTCCTTCTCTGCATTTTCCTTTCTCTGTAGTTCCTTTCTTTGCTTTCCTTCTCTTGGTGTTTTCATATCGACTTTTCCTGGTCTTGTATGTTGGAACGCGTTAGTCTCCTTCTCCCCAGAAAAGACCCGCCATACCAACATACAAGACGCTTTAAACAAAGCAAAACAAGACAAATTTTTTTTGGATTTTTTGTTTTTATGGATTTTTTTGTGTTTTTTCGTTTTTAATCGTTGATGGCATGACACTTGCCTTGCTTAGGGGAATTGTGCCTCCCTAAGCGTCGAAACCCAATGAAACGTGTCAAGAACTTGTCGTCTGGCTAATAAGAGGTCAGGAACTGTCTTGCTGGAACTTCACCCCCCCAACCCCCGGACCCTCGGGATCTCCGACACGGAGGTGGACGCTCCGGGGGAGCCGACGCGCCCTGCCGGAGCCCTGAGCCCTGCGACGCTCGCCAGGAAGGCCTTGGGCCCCCTGACGCTCCCCAGCCCCGCGAGGCGAGGGGGGTGGATAGCAAGATGAACCTCTTAAAATTCCAGACGGGATTATATTAAATCAATCGAAAGTACAGTGCAGACGCCGGCAACCGTTTTTGTTGGGTCAAGGATGGCAGGACGAAGGCTGAAGGAAGGTGACAGAGGAAGAAAGGAAGGTGACAGGACGAATAAATGAAAAATGACGGAAGGAAGTAAAGAAGGAAGGAAGGAAGGTGACAGGACAAAGGAAGGAAGGAAGGGAGGAAGGAAGGAACAAGGGAAGGAAGGAAGGAAGGAATAGGAAAGAAAGAAGGAAGTTGCCAGGACGGAGGAAGGAGACAGAGCATCCAAAAATAATAATCTCGTTCTGTTCTCTTCTCTCCTCTTCTTTTGTCTTGCTTTCTCTTTTCTTCCTCTTTTTCTTTCTCTTTCCTGCTTTTTCCTTCCTCTTCTCCTCACTTTTCTCCTCTTTTCTTCTCTCTCTTTCTCTTCTTTGCTGCTGCATCGTCGACTTCATTATGTATGTCAGGCGTGATTTTCTTGCCTCCTTCGGTGTTGGTTAATTAAGTCGAGGTGTTGACGAGCTTCATATTTGATGCCCCGACGAGAGGCGAGGCGAGGGAAGGAAGGAAGGGAGGAAGGGTTAGGTTAGGTTAGGTGAGGTGTGTTTTAGCCGCTTCCTGTGTGTGAAGGGTTGGGATGGGTGGGGAAGGGGGGGGAGTGGAAGGGATTGGTGTGTGTTTATGTGTGTGTGTGTGTGTGTGTGTGTGTGTGTGTGTGTGTGTGTGTGTGTTTCTCTCCCCCCCTTCCTTCACACACCCACCCACCACACACACACACATAAACAGATAAAAAAACATTCATTCCCGAGTCACGACACCCACATCACTTTTTTCCCTCCTCTCTCTCTCTCTCTCTCTCTCTCTCTCTCTCTCTCTCTCTCTCTCTCTCTCTCTCTCTCTCTCTCTCGCCTGGTATCGACCCCTGGTTCACCCCCGTTCATTAGCCTCGTTTTCTGTTGATGAACAAGTGAGAGTCGGCGGCAGCGGGGACTCAATCATTTACGATCCTCATCCTATTTTTTTCTCTCCCTCACGGAAAGGCGTTTTGTTGCTCCGGTTTATAATTATCTGGGTGGATCTTTTCTCTCTCCTCTGTCCCTCTCTACCTGTCCCTCTCTCCCTCTCCCCTTCAATTTATTATTATGATTTTTTTTATTATTTTTTTGCAACGTGTATTGGAGGTAGAGAGAGAAGGAGAGAGGGAAGGGAAGGGAGAGTTTATGCTGTATTGATGGTCGTTCGTGCTGGTGTGTTTTGTTTGTATGTTTGTGTGTTTGTGAGGGTGTGTTTTAGTGGTGGTGGTAGAGGATGTGATGGTGGGTTGATGGTGATGAGATGGTGTGCTCTAGTGATTGAGTGAGTGGTGATTTGATAGTGATTTCTTAGCTAGGAGTTGGTGAAGGGAAGAGGGCTTAAAGGGAAGAGAATATATAGGCCGTGCGTAGAGTCTGACTGCATATAGGGAGTGAGCTGGTTGATGGTGAAGAGATGGTGTGCTCTAGTGATTGAGTGAGTGGTGATTTGATAGTGATTTCTTAGTTAGGAGTTGGTGAAGGGAAGAGGGCTTAAAGGGAAGAGAATATATAGGCCGTGCGTAGAGTCTGACTGCATATAGGGAGTGAGCTGGTTGATGGTGAAGAGATGGTGTGCTCTAGTGATTGAGTGAGTGGTGATTTGATAGTGATTTCTTAGCTAGGAGTTGGTGAAGGGAAGAGGGCTTAGAGGCAGGAGAATATGTGGGTCGTAGGTACGTAGAGTCTGACTGCATAAAGGGAGTGAACGAAAGGTACAATTAGCAATCACTCAACATGGAGCTGCTAACTGATATTCTTCACCCTATCTGAGAGCGTTTACTTAGTTGGGCGTTGGCAAACCGAAGAGAACCTGAAGATAAGGGAATATATATAGAATTACAGATCGTTGGTAGTTTTGGTTTGTATAGGAAGGGAGAACGGAAGGTACAAACAACAACAACAACAACAACAACAACAACAACAACAACAACAACAACAACAACAACAACAACAGCAACAACAACAACAACTAAACTCCCAACCGAGATTCGTAAATGCTGAAGAAGAATCCAACGTAAAAGAAAGATACAGTGCTCTCTCTCTCTCTCTCTCTCTCTCTCTCTCTCTCTCTCTCTCTCTCTCTCTCTCTCTCTCTCTCTCTCTCTCTCTCTCTCTCTCTCTCTCTCTCTCTCTCTCTCTCTCTCTCTCTCTCTCTCTCTCTCTCTCTCTCTCTCTCTCTCTCTCTCTCTCTCTCTCTCTCTCTCTCTCTCTCTCTCTCTCTCTCTCTCTCTCTCTCTCTCTCTCTCTCTCTCTCTCTCTCTCTCTCTCTCTCTCTCTCTCTCTCTCTCTCTCTCTCTCTCTCTCTCTCTCTCTCTCTCTCTCTCTCTCTCTCTCTCTCTCTCTCTCTCTCTCTCTCTCTCTCTCTCTCTCTCTCTCTCGGCAAACAAAGAACGGTATCATTTATTAGGGCGACTAAATATCTAAGGCTTGACTACACTTTTTAATACCGCGGAGAGCAAAAGTTTTCTCTCGCGTTGACTTATGCATCAGTTATGTGGCCTGGAGGATCTCTGAGTGTGTGTGTGTGTGTGTGTGTGTGTGTGTGTGTGTGTGTGTGAGAGAGAGAATTTCGAGGCTCCTGTTAGTGGAAGTTGCCAGTGAAAGAATAGACGATTGAGTGCTGTAGAGGAGGGTGCACACATGGCCAAGGTACGAAATTTGACCACTATACGAGAAGAGGAACAGACTAATGCCCATATCCTCAAACAGATCGAAGCTTACATACCTATATTTGCTAAGGCTTACGTAGAGGTTGTGGGTATATCCATGGGTATAATTTTATATGCTTAGTAATAGACTGACAAGGCTTATGCATTATGAACGTGAATAACACTCATGAGAATCCGACTAACCTCCTCTGTGGTCTTACGAAGTAGTTGTCGTAAGAACCAAAAGCCTCTGAGACTAAGGGGCCAAATTCCGTATTCTTAATCGCGGAGGAGGATGGGGAATGTAGAGACACTGCTTGCGTATATACCAGAGCGTCGATTCTGGTGTTCATTCCCTGAAACTCAATCTTCGTATGTCTGAGACACTTTCGGCTCTCATGACAATAATTTCCAAGGTCCACAAAGGTAATTAATCGGGCTCATGGTGGAACAGCGATAATGTAACCCTCCTTTTTAGTCAACATAATGCCGTTTAGCCCGTCACAAGGACCAGCTGTCAAGTTTTTATCAATACAGTATAAGACGAAGCATAACACTTATTCTCCCTCGTCTGAAATATCCATCGGAGTTTTTTTCATTATCCGCCGTCAACCAAAGTGATAAAATAACACTTCTTCTTGGTCAGCTCAGTGCAGTATACCCTGTCAAAAAGATCAGCACCCAGCACAGCACAGGATCCGCCACTCGCTGATTGCCTCGGGGACCCGCCCAGCGCACCGCTCTCCACCTTTCATATTTTCGTTTTATGTCGCCTCGCTTCCGTGCGGCCTTTCGATCCCCTTAAGTCGCGGCGCAGGAGCCTTTGTGCCCCGGTGAAGTGGAGGGACCTTACAATCAGTCCGTCCCAAAGAAGAGTGACCGGCGTGATCTCTTAAAGTGTCGCCCTATACATTTGATTCCTCGTCTCTTTTAGGCCATCATCTTTCTTACTGACAGGGACATTATCGGAGTCTATCGCTTCAAGACCATCTCAGCTTCTTTCCCTCTCCCTCTCTCTTCACCATTAGGGCTTCCTCCTCCTCCTCAAAGGGCAATCTATCTACTTGTAAGCCTCTAACTCTGACTTTTTCCGACGTGGACAATTGGTTTTCATTGTGCTACGTTTCGATAAGACCAGTAATGGCTTTGAAATATCGAGATCATGACTGTCAAACTTAAATTAAATGGTTCTCGGACAAAGGCTTTCGTCTCCTCTGCTTTTCCTCTTTTTCATCTTCCTATTTTTATGATGGACTGTTTCCCACCCTCGTGTTTTATAATAATCTGGGTGTGTATTTTCAAACGCATCGGTGCCTCACTTCGTCCGTGTGAAAAGCCTCTCGTAGAAGTCGTATAGGGATATCCATTAACCGTTTTCTGAAGCCAGGGATAGTTTTACACGGCTGGATCTTGTACGGGAAAAAAACACACATGAAAACCTGGTTAAGTCTCTCATAGAAGTCGTATAGGGATTTCCATGAACCGTTTTCTGCATGAGGCCATTGATAGTTTTACGCGGCTGGATCTTGTACGGAGATAAACACGCATGAAAATCCAGTTAATCTTCTCTGTGGTCTTGCAATGGGAAAGAGTCGTTATGGGAGCCCGATACGTTTAAGAATTTACTGTTTTCTGAGGCAAATGATAGTTTTACGCGGCCTCTGCATCTTGTACGGCAAAAAAAAACATCCATGAAAATCCAGTTAATCTTCTGCGGTCTTGCAATGGGTAAGAGTCGTTATGGGAGCCCGATACGTTTAATCTCCTATGTGGCCCTTAGATATAGTTGTCGTGATGGGCAAAAGCGTCTGAGAAAACCATGATTGAGTCTATGGGAATAAACAACAGAACTGAAACCAACATATACGCAACCAGTCCTCTCTCTCTACATTCCCCAGCCTCCTCAGCGCCTTGCCATAACTAACCCGACTCGGCGCGGCTCACAAGATGCTGCTGTTCCCGACACGTGCGGGCGGTAACTCTGCCTCACACCGCCTCCCCTTAGAATCTAGCGACGCCGTTGTGCCAAAACAGAGCCTGAGAGATTGCTACTGTTATGTTCCTGACGCGTCGACAACTTGTACTACCAGCGTGTGTATGTGAAAGGAGGAAGGGAACGTTGAGAGGGGAAGGAGGAGGAGGAGAGAAAGGATAAGAGTTTTTTTTTATAACTAGCCTATGTTCCTTCCTTAAACTATTTGGTCCAACGTTTTCTCTTCTTCTCTTCTCTTCTTCCTCCTCCTCCGTTTCCTCCTCCTGCTCCTCGTCCTCTTTCTCTCGTTTCTCCTGTTCCTCCTTTCTTCTTTCATGTGTGTGTGTGTGTGTGTGTGTGTGTGTGTGTGTGTGTGTGTGTGTGTGTGTGTGTGTGTGTGTGTGTGTTCTGAACTCATGTATTGAGTCAGTGTTGTGAATGCGTGTAAGTTAATGCTCGTGTGTGTGTGTGTGTGTGTGTGTGTGTGTGTGTGTGTGTGTGTGTCTCCCTCCTTGGCCCAATCATCGTGTAAGTCGCCACAAAAAACTATTGATTCCTGCGACGAGGGTTTTCCGCTTAATTATTACCCGGTCTTGTTCATTTATCCTGCGTCTGACGGCCCACCTGTGCTCTCTCTCTCTCTCTCTCTCTCTCTCTCTCTCTCTCTGATACGCTTTTTTTCATTATTTTCATTTTTTCTCTTTCTTTTTTTCTATCTTCCTCCTCCTTACGTCTTCCTCTCTTCTTTTTATTTATTTCGTATCCTCCTTTCTCTCTCTCTCTCTCTCTCTCTCTCTCTCTCTCTCTCTCTCTCTCTCTCTCTCTCTCTCTCTCTCTCTCTCTCTCTCTCTCTCTCTCTCACTCTCTCTCTCTCTCTCTCTCTCTCTCTCTCTCTCTCTCTCTCTCTCTCTCTCTCTCTCTCTCTCTCTCTCTCTCTCTCTCTCTCTCTCTCTCTCTCTCTCTCTCTCTCCCCCCCTGGAATACATTAACTTTTTTTCTCCTCTTATATTTCACCCCTCCCTTATTTTCCCTCCCTTCCCCTTCCTTCCTTCCTTCCCTTCTCTCGTCCCCCATTGTTCCCCTTCCGCCTTCTCCTCCCTTCGTACAGGTGTCACGGATTTGTTTTTCGTCAACGCCACACACCTGTAGAGGGCAGGTGTGTGTGTGCGTGGGTGGAAGGTGCGTCAGAAGGGGATGGAGGGTTAGGTATGACACGTGTTATGTAAGTGATGGGGAGGGGGTGGTGGTGGTGATGGTGGTGATCGTGTTTTTTTTTTTTTCGTTTTTCGGCGGTGACTGAAAAATCCTATAGCTTGTGGCGACGGGCGGACTTGAACCTGTGTCTTCCTGTATACGCGCCGGCACGCGCTAACCACTCAGCCACCGCCTTCCCACTGGTTGTTTTCTACTTCTTCGGTGTCGTCAGCGTTATCATTGTCATCGCGTTGTTGTTGTTGATGTTGTTGTTGTTGTTGTTCTTCTTCTTCTATCTCTTCGTCTTTTTCTTCCTTTTTTTTTTTCTTTTTCGCTGTGCACAAACTTTTTCTTCTGCGAGCGGTTGAAAGGAGAAGAGGAGGAGAAGAAAGAGGAGGAGGAGGAGGAGGAGGAGGAACGACTTTGCCTCCGACTTGACTTCCTCCATGACGACTTTTTCCTCCAATCTGATTTTTCGACTCCTCTCATGATCCTCCTCCTCCTCCTCCTCCTCCTCCTCCTCCTTCTTCCTCCTCTTTGTCCTCTTTGTTATCCTCGTCTTGGTCCTCCTCCTCCTTTCTTCTCCCTTTTCTTTAATTCTGTTTTTGGATTTTCTTACTCCACTTTTATTCTTTTTCATTCATCATTTGTCTGCACATATTCTCTCTCTCTCTCTCTCTCTCTCTCTCTCTCTCTCTCTCTCTCTCTCTCTCTCTCTCTCTCTCTCTCTCTCTCTCTCTCTCTCTCTCTCTCTCTCTCTCTCTCTCTCTCTCTCTCTCTCTCTCTCTCTCTCTCTCTCTCTCTCTCTCTCTCTCTCTCTCTCTCTCTCTCTCTCTCTCTCTCTCTCTCTCTCTCTCTCTCTCTCTCTCTCTCTCTCTCTCTCTCTCTCTCTCTCTCTCTCTCTCTCTCTCTCTCTCTCTCTCTCTCTCTCTCTCTCTCTCTCTCTCTCTCTCTCTCTCTCTCTCTCTCTCTCTCTCTCTCTCTCTCTCTCTCTCTCTCTCTCTCTCTCTCTCTCTCTCTCTCTCTCTCTCTCTCTCTCTCTCTCTCTCTCTCTCTCTCTCAACAACCCCGAACGAAACGCCCGAACAACAAAAAACGACACTCACCCACCACCGACCATCACGCCCGATTAAATAGACACCTCACACACCAACACACTCGTAACATAGAACACTCCAGAGCCTCAATTACCAACCTTCAAGATAACCTAAGAGTCCTTAGTTTCAATGCGCGTAGCCTAAGAAACAAATTTGATGAACTGCGATGTCTTGCTCTGACAGAAAACTTTGACGTAATTGCTATAACCGAAACATTTATCGACACCACTAATATTGATTTAAGTTCCGAATATAACATAGATGGCTACAGATTCTTCAACAATGATCGTGTAAACCGTAGAGGGAATTGGTGTCGCCATATTTTGTCAAAAGCTACTTGCAACCTACTGACAAAACACCAAGAAACAGTAACGTTGAACATTTGTGCGTGCGAGTAAACATTGCAAAAGTCAATTTAAATATATCTGTCACTTACAGGCCTCAGGGCAATCACTTGATGGCGATCTTGAAATGTACAGCGTCTTAAGGCAGTCACTTAATAACAGCGACTCACTGATACTAGGAGACTTTAACCTCCCCATATCGACTGGGCGACACTGTCGGGTACAGAAGGTGAGTCCCATAGAATGATCAATTTCTAGAGGAAAATTATCTAAGCCAAATGGTTTCTGACCCAACTCGACAAAATAACATACTTGACCTTGTTATAGCGACCCAAGATAACCTAGTCAGTAATGTCACGGTAGGAGAACACCTCGGTTCCTGCGATCATAAACTAGTGCGCGTTGACATTAGAGCTCAAACATCGGTGACTGAAAATAAAGTTAAGGTGCCCAATTTCAAAGAGCCAACTTCGTGAAATCCGACGAAAACTAATAGATATGCAACTATCAGATGACGGCAATGCAGAGGACGCCTGGCTAAACTTTAAAAATCACTTACTCACTCAGCAGGACACATTTGTCCCCTTGTGCGAAGCGAATTAACACTAATAAAGTCCACCTTGGTTTAATAGCGAAATTAAACACTCAGTCAAGGAGAGAAAATTGTCTTACAGGTTAAAGAAAGACCAAAGCACGCCCGAAAACATTAGACTTTACAATGATGCAAGGCGACGAGTAAAAAGATTAGTGCATCAGGCAAAGCGTAGATATGAAGAAAATATTGCAGCCAACTGTAAAAATAATCCGAAATCCTTCTTCAGTTACATAAACAACAGAAAGGCGATCAGAAGTGGAATTGGACCTTTAACAAACAGCGACGGTGCACTAGTGACTGACAGCCAACACGTTGCAAACCTATTAAATAATTACTTTTCCTCGGTGTTTAATAATAACAGTCCTCCCACCATCACCACCAACACCAGCCTTCTTAACTGACTCTTGGTCATCCTCTCTTAGCCGTTTCGGTGAAACTTTTGCTATTGCGCTGGACATATCAAAAGCTTTTGATAGGGTCTGGCACAAATCTTTGCTTTCTAAACTACCCTCCTACGGTTTCTATCCTTCTCTCTGTACCTTTATCTCCAGTTTCCTTTCTGACCGTTCTATTTCTGCCGTGGTAGACGGTCACTGTTCTTCCCCTAAATCTATTAACAGTGGTGTCCCACATGGTTCTGTCCTATCTCCCACTCTTTTTCTGTTGTTCATTGATGATCTTCTTTCCAAAACGAACTGTCCTATCCATTCCTACGCCGATGATTCCACTCTGCATCATTCAACTTCTTTTAATAGAAGACCCACCCTTCAGGAACTTAACGACTCAAGGCTGGAGGCTGCAGAACGCTTAGCCTCAGACCTTACTATTATTTCCGATTGGGGCAAGAAGAACCTGGTGTCCTTCAACGCCTCAAAAACACAGTTTCTCCACCTATCCACTCGACACAATCTTCCAAACCCCTATTCTTTGACAACACCCAGCTATCACCTTCCTCAACACTAAACATCCTCGGTCTATCCTTAACTCAAAATCTCAACTGGAAACTTCATATCTCATCTCTTACTAAATCAGCTTCCTCGAGGCTGGGCGTTCTGTACCGTCTCCGCCAGTTCTTCTCCCCTGCACAGTTGCTGTTCATATACAGGGGCCTTGTCCGCCCTCGTATGGAGTATGCATCTCATGTGTGGGGGGGCTCCACTCACACAGCTCTTCTGGACAGAGTGGAGGCAAAGGCTCTTCGTCTCATCAGCTCTCCTCCTCAAACTGATAGTCTTCTACCTCTTAAATTCCGCCGCAATGTTGCCTCTCTTTCTATCTTCTATCGATATTTCCACGCTGACTGCTCTTCTGAGCTTGCTAACTGCATGCCTCCCCCCCCTCCCGCGGCCCCGCTGCACTCGACTTTCTACTCATGCTCATCCCTATACTGTCCAAACCCCTTATGCAAGAGTTAACCAGCATCTTCACTCTTTCATCCCTCACGCTGGTAAACTCTGGAACAATCTTCCTTCATCTGTATTTCCTCCTGCCTACGACTTGAACTCTTTCAAGAGGAGGGTATCAGGACACCTCTCCTCCCGAAGCTGACTTATCTTTCGGCCACCTCTTTGGATTCTTTTTAGGAGCAGTAGCGGGCTTTTATTTTTTTTTATTAATTTTTACTTTTTTGTGCCCTTGAGCTGTCTCCTTTGCTGTAAAAAAAAAAAAAAAAAAAAAAACCCGAGCATGCATTGTCTAACTTTGAAATAAAACCCGATGAAGTCCTTAAAGCCCTCAAATCACTTAAAACAAATAAAAGTCCTGGACCTGATAAAGTATATCCAACTCTGCTGAAAGAAACAAAGAGCGAAATACTCTCCTCCCTCACAACCGTATTCAATATGTCCTTGCGACAAGGCATTGTCCCTTCAGATTGGAAAAAGGCTAATGTGACACCGATTTTTAAGAAAGGAGACAAAAAAGTACCAGGTAATTACAGGCCCATTAGTCTAACTTCGGTTGTAGGTAAGCTACTTGAGGGCATAATTAGAGACAAAATTGTGAGTTACCTTGAAAGCCACTCATTAATTGGGGACTCACAACATGGCTTTCGAAACAAAAGATCCTGCCTATCAAATCTATTAACCTTTTATAACGACCTCTTCACTGTTTATGACGTAACCAAATCACTGGACGTAGTCTATCTTGATTTCAGAAAGCGTTTGATAAGTCCCGCATCATAAATTACTTTACAAATTAAAGCAAATAGGTATTGTCTGTCAGGTAAACCAATGTATCGCGAATTGGTTGAGCAACTGACAACATAGAGTAGTGATTGACGGATTTAACTCAGAGTGGGCTCCTGTCACTAGTGGCGTCCCTCAGGGCTCGGTTCTTGGCCCAGTGCTCTTCATTATTTACATCAACGACGTGGATGTTGGACTCAATAACCGCATTAGTAAATTTGCAGACGACACAAAGATTGGTAACTCGGTTCTCACTGACGAAGACAGGCAAAGCCTCCAAGAGGATTTGCACAAAATTTCAGCTTGGTCGGATAGATGGGAGATGCCCTTTAACGTAGACAAGTGCCAGGTCCTTCAAGTTGGAACGAGGAATAAAAAGTTTGATTACGAAATGCGCGGCGTTAAACTCAAAAGCGTTCAATGCGTCAAGGACTTGGGGTCAAAATCGCGTCAAACCTCAAATTC
>NC_066536.1:18019854-18034854 GCF_024679095.1 Eriocheir sinensis
TACCTTACCTGTCTATCTGTCTATCTATCTATCTGTCTATCTCTATCTTTCTATCTATCTATCTTTATTTATTTATATATGTTGAGTTAAAAAGTGTAATGGAAGTTGAATTTTTGTCCATCATTTCCTTTTCTTTTCATCAATCTATCAATCTGTCTGTCTATCTATCTATCTATCTATCTATCTATCTATCTATCGATCTATCTATCTACGTAATTGTGTTGATGAGTATGTTAAGTTTTGAATGCGGACACACACACACACACAAACACACAGAGAGAGAGAGAGAGAGAGAGAGAGAGAGAGAGAGAGAGAGAGAGAGAGAGAGAGAGAGAGAGAGAGAGAGAGAGAGAGAGAGAGAGAGAGACGGCTGTCATAATAAATAGAAGCTTTATTCCTTTTAGTCTTCCTTAGTTTCCCCTTTCTATTCTCTCTCTCCCTCCCTCCTTTCCTCCCTCCTTTCCTCCCTTCCCTCCCTTCTCTCCTTCCCTCCCTTCCCTCCCTCCACAGGCAATAAGGGGAAAACTATAACTGGGATGCACGTGGAGAAGGAAGGACGGAGGGAGGAAAGGAGGAGGAGAGAGAAGGAGAGGAGAAAGGAGGACTGAGTGATGGCTGAACGTCAATAATTCTAAAGTTTAATCATCGGTCCCAGTTCGTGACCCGCCGCCGAGTGTGTCAGCTGATCCGTGTGTTGTTATGGCTCACGTGCTGCAGCCTCTCCCTCCCTCCCTCCCTCTCTCCCTCCCTCTTTCTCTCCATCTCTCCCTCCCTCCCTCCAGTCAGGCAAACCACCTCATGACCCCGCAAGCACGTTCTCTCTCGTTCTCTCGCGCACGTGTTCGTTCTTCCTCCTCCTCCTCCTCCTCCTTCAGTTTATGACGGCGTGAGAGAGAGAGAGAGAGAGAGAGAGAGAGAGAGAGAGAGAATTGTTTGTTAAGTTCTGGTAAACGTTGACTCGTGATCTGGAACCCATTATTTTTTTTTTATTTGTTTTAATCAGCGTTTAGTTGTGTGTGTGTGTGTGTGTGTGTGTGTGTGTGTGTGTGTGTGTGTGTGTGTGTGTGTGTGTGTGTGTGTGTGTGTGTCCCGCCCCCGCCCCCCCGAACACGAAGTCGGATTTTGGTCGGATCTTCACAACCATTGAAAGGGCAAAGAAAAGGGAAGGTAAAAAGGAGACCCACAAAAGGATAGTGCAGAGGAGGAACGAGGAGGAGGAGGAGGAGGAGGAGGAGGAGGAGAGACGGGGAGGTAGAGGAACAGCGAGATAAAAAAAGAGAGGAGAAAGAAAACTCGGAGCATTAGCTGGAGTTTAGGACTGTTTGTTGGGGGTCGTAAAGGCGATTTAAACCCAAAAACATATACACGTGAATGGGTGGTGAATGAATAGTGGTGTTGGTGGTGTTTGGCTGTCCTAAAGGCGATTCAAACCCATGAACTTAAAACTACACACGTGAATCGGTGAATGAATGAATGGATAGCTGGGAAATGGTGTTGTTGGTGCTTTTGTTGTTGTTGTTGTTGTTGCTGGTGGTGGTGGTGGTGGTGGTGATGGTTGGGTGTCTCAAGGCAGCTTAAAACCATGAACATATAAACTAAAATCGGTGTTGAATGGATGGTTGTTTGGTAGTGCATGGTGGTAGTGTTGACGCTTTGGTGGTGTTGGGTTGGGGTAGCGGTGGTGATGATGATGGTGGTTAGTCCTGAAAACGTGAATCGGTGGTGAATGTATAGGTAGGAATGGTGTTAGCGCTGTCAACTGGTGGAGGTGGTGGTGTTGACGCTTTGGTGGTGATATGTTAGGGTAGCGGTGGTAATGATGGTGGTGGTTAGTCCTCCTGAAAACATGAATCGGTGGTGAATGTATAGGTAGGAATGGTGTTAGCGCTGTCAACTGGTGGAGGTGGTGGTGGTTTTGGTAGGGGTAGTGGAAAGACAGGTTGGTGGTGGTGGTGGTGGGTGGTGGTGGTGGTTGGTGTCCCCTCCGAAGGCTGTCAGCGGGGTGATGGCTCTCCGCGCGGCTCACAATAGGGATCAAGGTTGAGCGATGGCAAGCATTTGTCGTGGAAAACTTTCTGTCACCTCGTGTGGTGCGTGGGCGGCCGCTGCGACTCGTGTTCTCATCCTCTGTCCCCGTGTGCTTGTGTGTGTGTGTGTGTGAAAGGAGGCGGTGGTAGGGCGTAAGGGCGTGAGTGAATGGGGCGCAGAGGGAGAAGGTGACCATGATAAAGTTGAGGTCATTCATTCTTCGATTCTTCGGGGATCTTTTCAGACTCGAAGTGACTGGAAGCGATGCATTACCGAAGAGGAGGAGGGTCAAGGTTGCGTCTTTGGGTGGGTTTCCGTGTCTGTCTGTGTGTGTATGTGTGTGATCTGTCGTGGCCGAGGGAGAGAAAGAGAGAGAGAGAGGGGGAGAGAGAGGGAGAGGCAGGGAGAGAGTAACTTGTGCGGAAGAGATGGTGAGATTGAGAAGAGACGGTTTCTGGATAGCTCAAAGATGCAAAATAGATACCAACAACATAGTAGAGCACAGTAGAAAACAAAAAAAGCTATAAAACACATAGATATAAAAACAAATAGATACAAAGATATACCAGAAACATCACCTAATCTATACCCCGTCACTGTGCCGCGTTGAGGCATTCATATATCATCCTCTTAACCCCTTATAGCTGAGTCTGTCTCCCTTACCATAAAAAAAGCAATCATGATGCCGTTCTTGAGATCCCCGGCACTTAAGTTATTTTATGTGTATTTTGTATATTTATTTTCCTACAAATATACATTCTTTTATTGTTAATAGGGCTGCTGCTACACCCAAGGGTCATGATCCCCTCATAAGAGCCTGAGTCACCTCCTAAATACCCCTTCTAAACGCAGTCCTCTGTAAAGGTCCATAAACATATACGAGTTATCTGAAGGGGATGATGCTAGAGGGAGTGGAAGAGGAAGGGGAGGATGCTGGAGATGAGGAAAGGGAAGAGGAAGAAGGGGATGATGCTAGAGGGAGTGGAAGAGGAAGGGGAGGATGCTGGAGATGAGGAAAGGAAGAGGAAGAAGGGGATGATGCTAGAGGAGTGGAAGAGGAAGGGAGGATGCTGAGATGAGGAAAGGGAAGAGGAAGAAGGGGATGATGCTAGAGGAGTGGAAGAGGAAGGGAGGATGCTGGAGATGAGGAAAGGGAAGAGGAAGAAGAGGGATGATGCTCGAGGGAGTGGAAGAGGAAGGGAAGGATGCTGGAGATGAGGAAAGGGAAGAGGAAGAAGGGGATGATGCAAGAGGGAGTGGAAGAGGAAGGGGAGAATGCTAGAGGGAGTGGAAGAGGAAGGGGAGGATGCTGGAGATGAGGAAAGGGAAGAGGAAGAAGGGGATGATGCTAGAGGGAGTGGAAGAGGAAGGGGAGGATGCTGGAGATGAGGAAAGGGAAGAGGAAGAAGGGGATGATGCTAGAGGGAGTGG
Organism: Eriocheir sinensis; assembly: GCF_024679095.1. Classification (NCBI taxonomy): domain Eukaryota; kingdom Metazoa; phylum Arthropoda; class Malacostraca; order Decapoda; family Varunidae; genus Eriocheir; species Eriocheir sinensis. The sequence goes on from NC_066536.1 coordinate 18,023,314, forward strand.
AAGAGGAAGGGGAGGATGCTGGAGATGACGAAAGGGAAGAGGAAGAAGGTGATGATGGCAGAGGGAGTGGAAGAGGAAGGGGAGGATGCTGGAGATGAGGAAAGGGAAGAGGAAGAAGGGGATGATGCTAGAGGGAGTGGAAGAGGAAGGGGAGGATGCTGGAGATGAGGAAAGGGAAGAGGATGAAGGGGATGATGCTAGAGGGAGTGGAAGAGGAAGGGGAGGATGCTGGAGATGAGGAAAGGGAAGAGGAAGAAGGGGATGATGCTAGTGGGAGTGGAAGAGGAAGGGGAGGATGCTGGAGATGAGGAAAGGGAAGAGGAAGAAGGGGATGATGCTAGTGGGAGTGGAAGAGGAAGGGGAGGATGCTGGAGAAGAGGAAAGGAATTAAGGACCTTATATTTCTCTAAGGCTAAAATCAGCTCAGTGGATGAACGGTAAGGGCCTGAAACACCTATATGGGTTACCTTAAGTATTTCATCCCCATTAAAGTCTAAAATCACCCTCAAAGATGAGCTGTAAGACCCAGAAGTGCATATATGAGTTACCTTAAGCACCCCATACCCCTCTCAGGCCACAGTCGAATCAAAGGACCTGAATCACCTATACAGGTTACCTTAAGTTCCTCAATCCTCTCTTAAAGCTAAAGTCAGAGGGTCAGAAGAAGGTCTATAGGAGTTACTTTAAACACTTCATCCCCTCTTAAAAGTTAGTCACCTCAAAGGACCAGAATTACCTAAAGGAGTGACCCCAATCCTTTCTTATAGTTAAAGTCAAGGGGTCAGGATCACTTTCTTAAACATCCTTGCGTCCAAGTTCTCATATTTGACGAGGCTTTCGCAGGAGTTTAGGGCATTTCCAGGGGTAGTTTTATGACCCTGATGGTATAGTTTGACCCTTCTTCTGTACCATGAACCTAAAAGAATACTCCTTAAGACCCGATTAATCTCTGTTTTGGCCTTTGGAAGTAGTTGCTGTGAGGGGTGGTTGTGTCTGAGAATACCGACCTCAGAACCTTCTATACGACTTACCTTTAGTACCTCATCCTCTCCTTAGGCCACAGTAACCTCGCAGTCTCACTCAGCCCGCAAGCCCCGAAGAGCCTTGTTAACGGCTATTTTATGAGGGATTCGATAAATGGCGAGTCGCTCTTTAGGCGTCCGCGCGGCCATTAGCGAGGGGCGGCGGCGAGGGAAGGAAAGGAAGGGTCAGGCGCGGGGAGGGAAAATAAATCGGCAAGAAGCTGTTATTTAAAGGGCCGGAGAAAGGAAGGAAACGGAGCAAAAAAAATAGAAAAGGTGGGATTTCACGTTTCTCCTTCTCCCCGGATTCGATTTTTATGTTTTTTTGATTTTTATTTTATTGGATTTCTTACTTTTAACTGTTTTTCCCGTCGGTTGGTTTTTATTGATATTTTGGAGTCACGTGTTGGGTTTTTATATCTTAGAGTTTTCGTTTTACTGGATATTGATGGTTTTCCTGTATGTGTGTGTGTGTGTGTGTGTGTGTGTGTGTGTGTGTGTGTGTGTGTGTGTGTGTGTGTTTACATAAGTTTCGTCTCCTTTCCTCATTTCTTGTTCTTTCCTCAATATAATTTTTCACATATTCGTTTTTTTTATAACAAGACAAAAACAACAACAGTGAACAAAGAAACAAACAAAAAAAAAAGGAGATGAGGGAGGGTCGATAACTAGGCAGGTAGGCAGATGGAAGAGGAGGAGGAGGAGGAGGAGGAGGAGGAAGACAAACAGGAGGAAAAGGAGGATTAGGAGATGAAAGAGAAGAGACAGGAAGGGAAGGGAAGGGAAGGGAAGGGGACGGACAAGTTAAGTTAGGAAAGGGAGGGAAAGAAAGGTAAAGGAAGAAGAGGAAGAGGAGGAGGAAGAGGGAAGATAAAGAAGGGCGGATGTGTGACCATGTAGGGGACGCAACTTTGGGGATAAGAGGAGGAAGGAAGAGGAGGAGAAAGGGGGAAAGGAAAGAAAGGATGAAACAGTGAAGAGGGAAGGAAGGAGGAAGGAGGAGAGATGAGGAAAGAGGAAAAAAAGAGCAAACAAGAGTATAAAATAGAGGTATAGAGTTGTATGGGAGGAGAAGAGGGGAAGAAGAGAGGAAGAGGGAGAAAGGGAACAGTTAGAGAAAGGAGGAAGGAGGAGGAGGAGGGAGATAATGAGGTTGAAAAAAGGAGCAAAACAGGAGTACAATGTGGCTGTGTGAGGTGTATGGGAAGCATGGAACACAGGACACACTGGACGAGCAGGCAGCAGAAAGCCTATTGGTTCATTGCAGAGGCTGCCTGGTTTCATTGTAATCCTCCAGCGTTCTTTATTTAATTTTGCGGTTTGATCCTTCAGTTATTTATGCTTATAGGGATTTAATACGAAGATTCTCTGGTCGTGGTTTTACTTCCTTAGAGGTTATCGAAATGATTCTGGTGGAGTCATGGTTTACTTCTTATACTTTGAATGATTCTGGTGGAGTTCTTAAGGATTCTTATTCAGTTCACTTTCTTGTGTGTGTGTGTGTGTCTCATATTGTGACGAGGTTGTGTGTGTGTGTGTGTTTACATATTTCGTAGTTCTTGTTTATGACCCTGATGGTATAATTTGACCCTTCTTCTGTAGCAAGAACCAAAAAGAATACAAAGAAACAAAAAAGTTTTGGCCTTTGGAAGTAGTTGATGTGAGGGTGGAGTGGAGGAGGAGGAAGACCTCAGAAGCTTCTATACGACTTACCTTTAGTACCTCATCCTCTCCTTAGGACAGAAGGGAGGGAGTTCTGATCAGGCGAAGGAAGAGAGAGAAGAGGAGGAAGAGGAGGGATTCGATAAATGGCGAGTCGTTCTTTAGGGCGTGCAACAGGATAAAGCGAGGGGCGGCGAGGGAAGGAAAAGGAAGGGAAGAGGGGAGGAGAGAAATAAATCGGCAAGAAGCTGTTATTTAAAGGGCCGGAGAAAGGAAGGAAACGGAGCAAAAAAATAGAAAAGGTGGATTTCGTTTCTCCTTCTCCCCGGATTCGAATTTTATGTTTTTTGATTTTTATTTTATTGGTTTTCTTTACTTTAACTGTTTTTCCGTCTGGTTGGTTTTATTGATATTTTTAAGTCATGTGTTGGGTTTTTATATCTTAGAGTTTTCGTTTTACTGGATATTGATGGTTTTCCTGTATGTGTGTGTGTGTGTGTGTGTATGTGTGTATGTGTGTGTGTGTGTGTGTGTGTGTTGATAATTTTCTGTCTCCTTTCCTCATTTCTTGTTCTTTCCTCAATATAATTTTTCACATATTCGCCTTAAGTCTGAGGTCGACGGAGGCAAAGGCGCTTGAGTTAGTGACCGCACGCAGGCAGTCAGGCAGGCTTTGGAGAGTAAATAGGAAGCTTAGCGGTGTTAGACTCTTCGCTTGTGGTTATGTATGGTGACTGGTGATGGGTTGAGGTGACTCTTGGGTTGTGGTAGGAGGCAGGAAGACGAAAGAGAATGGGCAGATGTATGAAGTAGGAATGAATGAATGAACTCGTATGGCGCAGTTTTATGAGTTGGATCCTCTATAATTTATGCTCTTAGGGAAATATAAAAAGGATTGTGGTCATCATGTTTTTATTTCCTTATGCTTAAACGATTATAAGTATTACGTTTCGTTGATTACTTATCCTTATGGGTCTAATTAAGGTGTGGGTTTAATTCCTGATACTAAAAAATTGTGGTGGAGTCTGGGGTTCCAAAGAATTCTTTATATTTTGAAAATTCTGTTTGATCGGTTTAGTTCTTATATTTTGAAGATTTAGTGGAGTCTGGGTTCAATTCCTTATGCTCATTGATTCTGGAGTTGGAAACAGTTCCTTATATAATGCGATTTTAATGGAGTCTGGGTTCAATTCCTTATACTGGAATAGATTGTGTTGAGTCTGGGTTCAATTCCTTATCACTGAGATTCTGAGGTGAGTCTGTGGGTTTAATACCTTATACTAAAACGATTCTAATGGTCTGGGTTTGTTCTTATACATTTAGTGTCTGCGTTGATCCTCTATATGTGTCGGAGATGAGCACCGATGCCACCCTGTTAACCATATGCACCCAACCTTACCTTTCTTCCTTCATCTAGAGTTTTATGATATCCAGTCCTTTTAGTTTCCTCTCGTTAATTCCTTTCCCGGTTCTCGTCCCTGGCGGTGGTGGTGGTGGTGATGGTGGTGGTGGTAGTGGTGGTGGTGAGGTAGAATTGTCTTTCGTCCCTAATGGTGTTTGTTTAATGTGGTTTGGTGTTTGATTGGGTGTGTGAGGCGTGTGGGCTGATTGGTGTGTATGATATGTGTGTGTGTGTGTGTGTGTGTGTGTGTGTGAGACTGACTTAAATTCCCTCTCCATGAAACTGTTTCATGATTTTCTTCTTCTTTTCTTTTTCTTCTTACTTCATTTCTGTTTTCCTTTTCATTTCGTCTTTTCTTTTTCTCTTTATTTTCTATCTATTGAGAGAGAGGGAAGCAATGAGGGGAAGAGGAGGAGGGAGAGGGAGGGAGAGGGGTGGCGTGACAGAAGAGTGCGGAGGGAGGGTGGAGGAGGAGATGACAGAAGGGGAGTGAGAAGGGAGGAGGGGAGAGAGGAGGAGGAGGAGGGGAGGGATCAGGGGAGGGGAGGTGCCACGCACCACGCACCACCACTTTCCTTTGTTTTAAATGGGACAAAAATGCAGAGGGGACACGATCAGTGAGTGAAAGTGTTAGGGGCAGGAACGCCTTTAAGCCACACACACACATGAGGTTGGATCCCTCCTGTGGGCGCCGATCCCTTGGCTCCCGCACCCTCACCCTGCCTAACCACCACGACCCTACTGTCCCTTCCCTAGCCTGCCTCCTTTCTCTGGCTCTCTCTTTCCTTTCCCTTCCTTCCCTTCCCTTCTTTCCTTCCTTCCTTCCTTTCCTTCCCATCTCTCCCTTTGCTTGCCTCTCCCTTCCCGTCCTTCCAATCCTTTCCGTCTCTTCCTTCCCTTCCTTTCGCCCTTTCCGTCCCTTTCCTTCCTTACCCTTCCTCTCCTCCCTTCGCGTCCCCTTCCTTTCCTTCCCCTTCCCTTCCTTTTTCCTTCTCTTCCTCTGTGTCTCCATTCCTCTCTCTCCCCTCCCTTCCCTCTCTCTCCATCTCTCTCCCTCCTCTTCTTCTACCTCCCTCACTCTCGCTCTCTCCATCTCCCTCTCTCTCCCTCCCTCTCTCCTCCCCTCCCAGCCGTCGCTAAATTGCTCACCTAATCCGCAGTTTGCAATAAAAAGCGCGTTACTACCGATGCATTGTTTTTTTTGGTATTGATTCCTCGCCTCCTTTCATTGTTATTTATATCGCGCCGGCGTCCGGGCGGCGATTTTAGGGCGCGGCGGGAAATCTAATTAAAGTCCGTCGTTCGTTCGTTCATTTTCCGTTCTCTTCGTTCTTTCTTCTTTTTTGGGGGAAGTCTTGAGTTGGTCCATCGTGTTCTCGTTCTCCTCCTTGTTCTTGTTCTTGTTCTTGTTCACTCTTTGATGTGTGTGTGTGTGGGGGGGGGTGGGTTTTTGTGTGTGTGTGTGTGTGTGTTTGTGTTAAAGAGAGAGAGAGAGAGAGAGAGAGAGAGAGAGAGAGAGAGAGAGAGATAGAGAGAGAGAGAGAGGTTTGGTACTTGCATGGGTAGTTTAATGACCCTTAATGGTAGTTGACCCTTCCTCTGTGCAATGAACCTAAGAACACATTTGACAAGGCTTTCGTAAGGGTTTTGGGCAATTCAGGGTAATTTAATGACCTGGTGGTAGTTTGATCTCTGTGCAATGAACCTAAGAAACACATTTGACAAGGCTTTTTCGTAAGGGTTTTGGGCAATTCAGGGGTGGTTAATGACCCTGGTGGTAGTTTGAGCCTTCTTTGTACCATGATCCCAGAAAACATTCATTAGAACTCGATTGATCTCCTTTTTGGCATTTGGAATTAGTTGATGGTTATAGTTGGTTTAAAAACACTCATTAGAACCCGATTGACCTCCTTTTTGGCATTTGGAAATAGTTGATGGTAATAGTTGGTTTAAAAACACTCATTAGAACCCGACTGATCTCCTTTTCGGCCCTTGCAAATGGTTGATATAATAAGCGGAAGAAGAATGAAGCGGCGTCTGATAATGCCGCGGACCTTATCAATCAATCTTTATTTTAATACGACAGGCTTTGCACTCACTCACATTCAAATTAGTCTCAGTTAATGAAAATCAATAGCCCGGAATCTGCATCTGGGTTGTTCACTATTGTTTACTACTTTCAGCTGGGGGCCTCTTCATTACGGGGCCCCAGGTAACCGCGACCTCACCTGCGCGTCTATTCATGTCCGTGATGAGCCCCAACGTGTTGCACCTTTTGTTTGGGCCGCGTGCACAGCTGAGAACAGGAGGGAGGGGGGAGGTGGAAGAAGGGAGGAGGTAGTGAGGGGACGAAGGAATAAAGACAGGAGAAGGAACGGTTAGGATGAAGAAGGAAGAAGAAGAAAGGAGAAAGGAGGAAAGGAAGGGCGACAGAGAAAGAGGAGGAAAAAGATAAGAGGAAGAGGAGGAAAGATACTATTTTTTAACGTTTCCGCCTCCCCTTGTGTGAAATGGGAGAAAAGCAAAACTGACGAGATGCGACTGGAAATGATCGATTTAGGAGAAAAAGAGAGAAAAGAGAGAAGAGGCCAGACAGAAATGAAGAGAGGGAGAGAAAGAGGAGATAAGAAATGAGACAGTGAGCAGCACAGTGAAAACAGAGTGTAATCAATGAAAGAAGGAAGAGGCGAGAAAAGGAAATAGTTGAAAATGATGAGCAAAATAAGAATGGGAAGGTTTATTATTGCATAAGACAAAGGTGGAGACGAATTGAATTAGAATGTGTCCAGATACAGCTTGTGGAAGAGAGAGAGAGAGAGAGAGAGAGAGAGAGAGAGAGAGAGTGCCCTCCGCAACCTTCCTCCTCCTCCTCCTCCTTCCCTCCTTCCATTTCTACCCTCCCTCTTCCCTCTCACCCCCTTTTTTTCTTCCTTCCCTATCTCCTCCTCCTTCAGTCTCCCCTTTTCTTTCCTCCTCCCCTCTCTCCCCACCTTCCTTCTCTCCCCTTCTTCCCTACCTCCTCCTCCCCTCTCCCTCACTTTCTATCCCATTCCTTCCCTTCCATAGCTTTTTCCCTTTCTCCTCATCCTTCCTTCTCTCTCTCTCTCTCTCTCTCTCTCTCTCTCTCTCTCTCTCTCTCTCTCTCTCTCTCTCTCTCTCTCTCTCTCTCTCTCTCTCTCTCTCTCTCTCTCTCTCTCTCTCTCTCTCTCTCTCTCTCTCTCTCTCTCTCTCTCTTCCATCCCCCAACCTCCTTATGTCATTACCCTCCTCCTCCTCCTCCTCCTCCTCCTCCTCCTCTTCCTCCGCCGCCGCTGCCGTCACCAAAGGGTCCATTACCGCATGCTTGCCGCTCCTCGACCGCCCATTAACCGGTAATAACGCCACTATTAATCACTGAGAGGACCCCCTAACCCATTCACACACACACACACACACACACACACACACACACACACACACACACACACACACTCGCACACACACACACACCAAGTCATAATTATCCATTTTTTTTCCTTCGCTGACTGACTGGCGATGAATTTTTCCACATCAAATTATTAATGATGTGTGTGTGTGTGTGTGTGTGTGTGTGTGTGTGTGGGTGTGTGTGTGTGTGTGTGTGTGTGTGTGTGTGTGTGTGTGTGTGTCGACCTATACAGCCTCGTCATGTACGTTTATTGCCTCGGTGTTTGTGGCCAAGTACTTACCTGCTTGTATGTATTGTGTCCACCTGTGTGTGTGTGTGTGCGTATGGGTCTTTGTGTTTGTATGTGTGTATGTTATGTGTGTACGTATGTATGAAGATGAAAGCCTGGGTAGTTTTTATGTGTGTGTGTTGTGTAGTAGTAATAATAATAGTAATGATAGTAGTAGAAGTAGTGGTGGTGGTAGTGGAAGAAGAAGAGGCAAGAAGAAGAACAGGAAGAACAAGAACAAGAACAAAAAGGGGAATAATAAAAATAAGAAAAAAGAGAAAAAGATGAAGAAGAAAAGAAAATGTGAGAAAGGTAAGTAAGCGGAAAAAAAAAAAGTAGAAGAAAAGACGAAAAGTAACAACAAAACAGAATTACGATCCTGTTACCATCCATCCCTAAACTAATCCGTACGAACCGGCAACATCTCCGCCTTTCCTGCGTGTCGTAAAAAGCACCACTAAGGTCACATAACACTAACATAACACCCTATCAGCTACCCTCGTCAATACTATACTCTACCCTCGGACACTCACCAAAGGTCTATATATACTGGCCCATTATTCCCCACTCCCACCTTTGCTATATGGGAAAATAATATAAGGAGTTACTGATGTCTGTCTAAGGTTCCTGTTCTCCGACGCTCCCTCACCTCTCACGTCAGCTATTTCCAAAGGACGAAAAGGAGATCAGTCGAGTTTTCAATGAGTGTTCTTTACGTTCCTGGTAGAAGAAGGTCCAATTCTCGTACCAGAGGGGTGTAAGGCACCCTGGAAATGCCCCCAAAACTCCTACGAAAGCCTTGGTAAATGTGTGTGTGCTTGGGCGCCTAAATGTTTAAGAAGAATATGACTAAGTGGTTGGCCTTAGCGCTCTTGGTTGGTGAGAACGAGTATTTATTTTATGTTGATGCTCATTTTGTCTCTCTTTTTAGCTCGTCCTGGTTTAAATGCTAAAGATAAGAGTTAGAGATTGATAGATAGATAACAGATAAACAGATAGATAGGGGATATAACCACAAGCCTGACAGAACACGACACAAAGATCTTGCCTGTCCGCCACCACCACCACCACCACCACCACCACCCACCCTCCCGTGCCTCAAGTTGCACCCCAATAGTGGCGGTGGGAGTTACTGAAAAGAGAGAGGGAGGAGGGAGGAGGGAGGAGGGAGAAGGAGGGGCAGACACATGATCCCGAGTGAGTGAAGTGATCCCATGTCACATCTGTATTAACCTTCGCGGCCTGCCTCACCTAACCCCTGTTGCACCCTGCCAGCCACTTCCTCACCTTACCTCCACCATGCGCCCCGCCACCCCTCCGCCCCTATACAGCCCCTCACCCCACACATCTCGCAGCAAGACATTCAGGATTAATACACAGAAAAGGAACTCGATACAACCAAGGACTAAAAAGGAAAGGTCTCTGTAACAGGGCCCAAAAACGCTGGCGAGTGGAAGTTTAAATCATTAGTCTTCTGTTTTTTTTTTAGCCCTTTTCATTTCATCTGTTCCTCTCTGACGTGACATCCCCTCTTCCCCCTCCCCGTCCTTCCTCCCTTCCCTCTCCCTCTTTATCTCCCTCTCCTCCTTACGCCTTCTTCCCCTCCTCTTTCTCTCCCTCTTTCCTCCTGCTTGCCTTCCCTGCCTTCCAAACCCTGTCACCCTCCTTCCTCCTCCTCCTCCTCCCTCTCTCCCTCCCTCTTTTTCCTCTCTCTCGCTTCCAGTTAATAGGCCTGTGTTTCCCTAGAGGCCTGCCCCCTCCTTCCCTCCCCACACTCCCCCCAATGTATAGGCTTCAACCAAGGCTCAACCACACCCCTTCCATTTCACCGCCGTCTGTTTCGCTTTTGGTAGTGTATAGCTAGGCCTATGTTGCCCCCCCTTACCTCCTCCTCCTCCTCCTCCTCCTCCTCCTCCTCCTCCTCTTCTTCATCTGTCTTGTTTGTTTTACGCTGGTGTTTGTCTGTCCCTCGTGTGTTTCTCTCTCTCTCTCTCTCTCTCTCTCTCTCTCTCTCTCTCTCTCTCTCCTCTCTCTCTCTCTTTCTCTCTCTCTCTCTCTCTCTCTCTCTCTCTCTCTCTCTCCTCTCTCTCTCTCTCTCTCTCTCTCTCTCATTCTCATTTTTATTTTTCCTCTTTATTTTTCCCCTTTTCTTCTTTTCCTCTCATTTTTCATTTTTCTCTTTTCCTCTCTCTTACTTTCTCTTACATTTTTCCGCTCTTTATTCACTCTCTTCCCTCCATTCTCCCTCTCTCCCCTCTCCCACATCTTCTCCATCCTCCACTCCCTCTCTCCTCTCTTCCACTTCCCTCAGATCCATTAGCTCGTTGGCATTAAGTGAAGGGAGATGTTTTCAATTGGACAAGATTAACCTCATTTTTTATTGTCGAGATTGGCCTGCAGTGAGTGGCAGTGGTGGTGGTGGTGAGTAGTGAGCAGTAGTGGTAGGTGTTGAGTGTATAGTGATTTCACGGGGAAATGGGAGTGGAGTCATTGTGTAGAGGTTGGTTTTGAAGTCTGGTCCTGTTTGCATTGTGTTTTGTTTTTATTTCTGTTTACTTTTTTTATATTTATCTATTTATTGGTGTGTGTGTGTATGTGTGTGTGTGTGTGTGTGTGTGTGTGTGTGTGTGTGTGTGTGTGTGTGTGTGTGTTTCCTGGTGATTTGTCGCTTGTTTTTGTTTAATTTTATTTTTATTTAATATTTATTTTTTTATTTACTCTCATTACCTCCCTCCCTTTATCTTTATCCGCCATGCTAGAGGTATGCCATTTAAGGAATAACTGTGTGAGGGGAGAAAAAGGATGAAAAAACGACTAAAGGAAGGCACGCAAAGATGGCAGTAAGAGATGCTATGCCGCCGAGAGCCCGTCACGAGATTATTATTTTTGGATGCTCTGTCTCCTCCTCGGCCCCTCGCCCTCTTTTCGTCCCGGTAATCTTTCCTTCCTCCCCTTCATTCTCTCATTCCTTCCTTTCGTCCTGTTTCTTCCTTCCTTTCTTCCTTTCTTCCTTCCTTCCTTCCGTCCTGCGTTCGTCCTGTCACCTTCCCTCCTTTCTTCGGCCTTCGTCCTGCCATCCTTGACCCAACAAAAACGGTTGCCGGCGCCTTCACTGTACTTTTCGATTGATTTAATATAATCCCGTCTGGAATTTTAAGAGGTTCATCTTGCTATCCACCTCCTTCGCGGGCTCGCGAACTGGGGAGCGTCAGGGGCCCAAGGCCTCTCCTGGCGAGCGTCGCAGGGCTTTCCGAGGGTTCCTTGTAGGGCGCCTCAGCTCCCCGAGCGTCCACCACCTCCGTGTCTGAGATCCCGAGGGTCCGGGGGTTGGGGGGGTGAAGTTCCAGCAAGACAGTTCCTGACCTCTTACTAGCCAGACGACAAGTTCTTGACACGTTTCGTTGGGTTTCGACGCTTAGGGAGGCACAATTCCCCTAAGCAAGGCAAGTGTCATGCCAACAATCGATTAAAAACGAAAAAACACAAAAAATCCATAAAACAAAAATCTAAAAAAATTGTCTTGTTTTGCTTTGTTTGAAGCGTCTTGTATGTTGGTGTTATATGGCGGGTCTTTTTCTGGGGAGAAGGAGACTAACGCGTTCCAACATACAAGACCAGAAAAGTCGATGTAGAAAAACACCAAGAGAAGGGAACAGCAAGAAGAAAGGAACATCAGAAAAGGATAACACAGAGAAGGTTAACATCAGAAAAGTTGATAACACAGAGAAGGAACATCAGAGAAAGGGAAAAAGGACAAATA
>NC_066536.1:18039854-18069854 GCF_024679095.1 Eriocheir sinensis
TAATGACTGGCTGGACTGGTAGGAGGGAGGAGGAGGAGGAGGAGGAAGAGGTGGCATCTCTCCTCCCTCTTTGTTTACATATCTTACGCTTTCTTTCTCTGCTTGCACTCTGTTTTCTTTTTGGGCATTGTTTGAGTTTCCCATTTTCTCTTTTGCTTTGCTTTTGTTGTCATGATCGAGCTTTTCCTTTAATTCTTCTTTCTTTTCTTTCTTTTTCTTTCCTTTCCTTTCCTTTCCTTTTTTGGTTTGTCCAGTGCTTGTGTTTGATAGATTCTTTTCTTTTTCTTCTTTTTTTTTCTTTTATTTCGTTAGGTTTGTTTGTTTGTGTGTGTGTGTGTGAGTGTATGTGTGTGTGTGTGTGGTGTGTGTGTGTGTGTGTGTGTGTGAGTTGTCGATGTATTGATATTTGCTTTCTTTCTCTTTTCTTTCTTCCCTTCTTTCTTTCTGTTCGTCGTCCTCCTCCTCTTTCCCCCTCCTCCTCCTCCTCCTCCTTGTTCTTTATTTCTCTCTCTTTTCCTTACGTCACATAATCTTTCTCTTTGATCTTCTTCTTTTTATTATCTCTCTTTTTCATATTTCATTTCTCTTTCGATTTTTAGTCATTTCCTCTTCTTTTCTCTCTTCCGTTTCATCCCTCTCATATACTTCTTGAAATTTTTTTTCCTTCTCTCTACTACTTTACTTTTTTTGCTTCTCTTTCATATATGTTTGTTTTCTTCTTTTTTTTTCTAATTATTGGTAAGTTTTTCCTCTTATAATCCTCCTCCTTCTCCTCCTCCTCCTCCTCCTCCTTTTCCTCTCTCTTCATCTCACTTTTCAACCTTTTTTTTCCTTTTTCTCAACTTCCTTCTTCCTCCGTTTTACTAACTTACCTGTTCATCTATCTTATCTATCTATTTAATTATCTCTTTATTTATCTATCTATATGTACTTTCTCTCAATACACGCCTTCTCTCATGAGACACACCTCGTCGCTAGTGGAACCTCAATAGTCGTTCTACATCTGTTTAAGGTTGTATGTAATCTAACCAGCATCTTCATCATTCATCTCTCTACCTCTTCCTATCCCAGTTTGGCAGAGGAGAGAGTCACAGCTCTTCTATACAGGGTAATAATGAAGCGTTCTAAACATTTCTATGGCATATAAAGCGTCGGTCAGTGTAACTTTTGTGGTGTGTTGGGAATAGATTTTGATCGTGTATACGTGCTTGTGAGAGGCGGCAACAATTCTCACATTCATATCCAGAGGCTTTCGTAGTCTTTCTCAAGGTTGGGCTGAATGCTTTTAAGTTACCTATGGTCGCATCTCTTCAAGCTTTCTGTGAGCGTATAACTGTGGATTGGTGATAGGAATTGATTCAGATCATATTCGAGTCGTGTAATATGCAGTCACGTCCCTCCTCATTGACAATCGAACTCTCTATGACTTCTTCGATCTCTACATAAGCCTTACACTTGACCTCGTAAGTCACCACAATTCTGCAAATGTCCAGCGCGTTAGTATTCATTATGCATTGGGGCATGACGGGACACGAGGCGATGTGCGTGGAAATCAGATCTCTATCTCCAACTCCGCCCCCGCCTCTTCTCCCTAAGTGAGTTTATCCGAGCTTTTGTAAGCTCCAGCATTTCAATTAACGCCTGCTTGAAAGAATACAATGCACTGCGCTTTGCTTCCTCCTCTCCAGGCACACAAAACGCCCCCAGATCCGTAACCACAGGCTCCTGGCCCCTCATGCCGTCCATCTCGACCCCTGCCATAATAGAGTCCTCGCCGATTGATGATCTGCTGGGCGCGTATTCCAAACATTTCTGTGGCTCGCACACACACACACACACATACACTCACACATACACCATATTTGATAAGTGCTCAGAGGTGTTTTGGCATTTTAGGTACTTTAAGGACCTCTGCTGGTAGTTTGTTGACCTTTCTTCTGTACCTTAAACGGGAAAAAACACTCCTGACAACCTGATTTAACTTTTTTGGCCTTTTGAAAATAGTTGATGTGGGAGACAGAAGGGCTCCGAGAATACACACATTTGATCAGGCTTTGCAGAGGGTGCTAAGAGGTAGAGGTTTTATGAGTTCATAGTTTAACAAGGTTTCTGCATCATTAATGTGAAAAAACACTCATTAGAACCCGGTTAATCTCCTTTCGGCCTTTTTGAAATACGTATAGTTGTTGTGAGAGCTGAAAGGTTCGAGATGCGAGATCTGGGCAGCTCAGTCTCGATAAAACAGTACCTCGGCTCTCGGGAGATAGAAGATTGATGACCGCCAATACAACTAATGCAGGCTTGCCGGGGCCGGGGGCGCAGAGGAGGCCTTTGTGTATAAGGTATCTTGATCACTGTGCTCGGGATGAAGGGAGGAGCATGTCGTTTGTTAGTTTGTGAAATTCAAAATTAGGAAGATAAATATAGTTGAAAATATCAAATGATTGTCTTTATATGACGTGTGGTTTTGAGGAGAGAATCAAATGAGTGTCGTCTGCTTTTGCTGTCGTTGTAAAGTGACGCAGTAAGAATGTAAATATAGAAGAAAAGAAAATGTAAATGAAAGTGTTGAAGAATTACGTGGTTTTGTTAGTAGTTTGTAATAGAATATATATAAAAAAGCGAAGAGAGAAGAGAAAATATTAAAATGAGTGTCTAGTATGAGTGATTTACAATTGGTTTTCAAGAAGTTTCAGAAGGTTAAATAGAATGTATATAAAAAAAGGAAGAGAGAAGAGAAAATATTAAATGAGTGTCTGAAAAGGAGGATTTATATGAGTGGCTTTGAGTTTAGGAAGAGGAAAGTAAAATATGATGTGTTGCTAAAGAATATAAAAGAAAGTGTCAAATGAGTGTCTTTCTTGATTCATTTATTTCCTTCATTAATTTCTTGTTTCTTTAATTGCTTTTCCTTTCTTGGTGATAACTTTAGGTTCTTGATTTTTCCTTCTGATTTTGTTTCATGTCTGTGAAAGTTACATACATAGTAACTGAACGTAATCAAGTGACGGTTCCCTGTATGTCTTCTTCCTTCTTCTCCCTTTCTTTTCCTCTCCCTCCTACTGCGCTCCTCCTTCTTCTTCCTCTTCCTTCTTTCCTCCTCCATCAGTGTCTCTTCTTCTTCTGACCTCTCTTCCTCCTCCCTCTATGTCATTGCTCTTTCTCTCCTTCTTTCTGACCTCTTCTTCCTCTTCCTTCTTTCCCTCTCCTCCCTCCTACTGCGTCTTCCCTCTTTATTCCTTTCTTTCCCTCTCCCCTTCTATGTCAAGTTTCTCTCTCTTCGTCCTCTTCTTCCTCTCTTCCTCTCCTCTATATCTTTTTTTTTCTCTTCTTTCTTCCTCCTCTTCCCTCTCCCCATCACACCCTTCCACCTCTCCCTTGTCGTCTTCCTTTCTTTTCTCCTCCTCCACCTCCTCCTCCTCCTCCTCCTTGCATGGCTCCTGACGTCATTGATTATGTATGCATGGACGTTGATTTTGTGAGGTTGGAGGCGATATGTCACATCAGCTGATTTATGTGTGTGTGTGTGTGTGTGTGTGTGTGTGTGTAGTTCACGCATCCGACCACGGGGACTCATGATCACAGCCCCAGAAATGAGTGTGAGTTCAGGAAGAGACGGAACTTCTTTGTTACGGCTGAATCCTTCTTCACACCTATATAGCTAGTTAGTTAGTCGACACTTCAAATTAATCATACATCGCACGTCAAGTTAAACAATGAAATAGGTGGTCAGTGACGTCAGTTTACAGAGACAACTGAGGTAGCTCAAGAATAGATGTTTTTAAGCCGCGAGATAACCGTACTATAAGAAGCTAAGCATATAATTGAAGACATAACTTGCCTGCGCTAAATGAAACGAGTAAATAACTATAAAAAATAACAAAAAAAATCTACAGAATCTATTATATCAAAAAAGAACATCAAACTGATAATAAATACACACACACACACATATATTAATAATAATATTAATAATAATAATAATAATAATAATACATATTAATAATAATAATATTAAAGAACATCAAACTAATATACTATTTTAAAATAATTATCTTGTTTGTTAGCATGGAAGGAGGTCAACTATAGAAAACTAAAATTAACTATAAATGATAAAAAATAAACTCATTAACCTGAACTATAAAAAAATGAGTGTTGATTAAGAACCCAGAGAGAGAGAGAGAATTGTAGCTTATGTGAGAGAAAATAAAACCACGACTGAGTGTATGATGTGTGTGTGTGTGTGTGTGTGTGTGTGTGTGTAGCTTGTCTTTGTAGAAGTGTATGAGGAGCATTTATGTTTGGGGATAAGAGATGGGAGGAGGGGGGTAAGGAGTGGGGGGTATAGGGGAAGGTGGTATAGGCAATGCAATAAATGATATGGGGTTTGAGGTGGGGTGGGGGGCTGTTCAGAGGGGTGGCCATGGGAAGCAGTTACAGGAGGACACACCATTGTCCCTGTGGGATAAGAAGGGGTGGGCAGGTGAGGAAGGTGTGACAGTGGTGTGGGGTCTACAGGTCCTTCAACACCCCCAAAAATCCACTTCTCCACCCTCTCATCTCACGCTTAATCTCCTTCTATTTTTTTTTTTTTGCTTCTTCATTCCTTCTTTTTTCTTGATTTTTTATGTATCTTCTTTTCCTTCTTTTCTCCCTTTCCTTCCCTTCAAGGTTCTTTCGTTCCTCTTCCTCCCTCTCTCCCTCTCCATACATAGTTTTTCATTCTTTTCCTTCCTTTCCTTTCTTTCCTCCTTCAGCGCTTCTCTCCATTCATTTCTTTCCTTCTTTTTCCCTCCTCACTATTCTTTTTTTTTTCTCTCTTCTTATCCATTTCCCTTTTCTGTTCTTCTTCCTCCCTCTTTCTCCTTTCCTCCCTTCTCTAGTTTTTTCTTCCCCCCTTCCTTCCTTTGTGAACCCTTTCCTTCCTTTTATTTCCTCTTAATTCTCTCTCTCACTTTTTTTTCCCTCATCCATTTCCATTTCTTTTTTCTCCTCTTCTCTCCTCTTCATCTTCCTATTCCATCACCCTTCTAGCCCACCTCCTCCTCCCTCCCTTCTGTTTTTTCTCCTTTCTTTCCTCCCTCCCTCCATCCTGGTGGCTTTCTCTCCTTTCCTCTGTTTTCTCCCAGCCTCCCAGCTCTAATTGTGCTCGTGCAAGCACTGTCCCACACTTCACTCCCAGTCTCCCCCTACACCCCTCTTTCTGTCCCACCTGCTGCCTGCGTGTAGATTATTCATGCAAGCACCATTTCATTCATAGCGGCTTGCGGTATCTCCAATCGCTGGTGGGCGCTGGCTGACGGCATTGTCTGTAAGGGTTATATACGGCTTCCCTTCATACAAGTGTGTCATTCTATCATACCATTGGTCTCTTCTTTTCTCTCTCTCTCTGTCTGTGTATGTGTTGGTGTGTGTTTCTGTTCTGTGTGTTTGTTTCTCGGTCTGTGTCTCTCTCTTGCTTTCTTTTTTTTTCCCTTGAGTTTATCTTTTTTCGTTACATTTGTTTATTTGGAGCCTTTTTTCCCCTCATTTCTTCTTTTCCTCTCTTCCCCTCTCTTTTTTTCTTTCATTCCTTCTCTCTCTCTCTGCTCTAACTGTACAGGCATTGTAGATAGATAACACACAAAGGAACACACAAAGGAAGAACAAACAACAGCAGACCTGTTGGTCTCACGAGGCTGTTTGTGACAAGCTGCTACACTAATCTATCTAATCAAAGGTAAAGATGAAGAACAGCAAAGGCGAAGGCTCTCCTCACCCCCATCCCTCCAGCCAAAGCTGGCAGGAAGAAAAGAACCATGCAGCATGGAAAAAACTGTATGGAAAATTATGTAGGAAAGAGGAAAGAATCCACCTATTACTGCTACTATTAACCGGGCGATAAAAGGGACAAGGACACCAGTATTCTTCGAAAAGAACTTTACGTTATTACGAGCTAATGAGTAATATCTTAGTTGCTGGTTGGATTCAAAACACTTGTCTAATCTATTCTTTGAGAAAGTTTTCTAACTGTTGTACTATCAACGACATCACAGGAAGAGAGTTCCAATATTAACAACTCGATTGAAGAAGTGTTTTAGCTTCGCGACGAGAATCTTTTACCACTTATCTTCAAATTGTGGTTTTCTTTGTTCTATTTGATCGATCAATTGTAATCTTCCGCATTAATATCACTGAATCCTTCTTAAACATTTTAAATACTTCTATTAGATCGCCTGCATTCTTTCGTTTTGATAGGCTGAATAAATTTACTTCTTTAAGCCTTTTGTTCATGCGACAAATTCTCAACCTGAATCATCTTTTGTTACCTTTCGTTGGACCCGTTCCAACTTTTTTCTAAGTCTTTTCTGTAGGAGACCAAACTGTACATAGTACTCCTTAGATTAGGTTGAACCAACGAATTATACACAGTTTTAATATTACTTCTTTTTTCCGATTTATTATTAAAGACCTGTCCGATGCGAAGCCAAATCAATTTGTTTTGTAGTTCTTAACTACCTCGAACAATGCTGACTGGCTTTAAATCGTTTTGATATAGTGATTCCAAGATCCTTTTTCTTTACTTATCACAGAAAGTTGTTACATATCCATTATGCACTGAAAATACCTATATTTTATTTGATCTCTATCACGTAAATCCTCTTCAATGGTCAAGCGGTTGTACTCATGTTGTGTCCCCTGTGTGTGTGTGTGTGTTCTAGCATCATAGATAGATAGAGAGCAGGCTGGCCATTCAATGTGTTTCTCTCTCTCTCTCTCTCTCTCTCTCTCTCTTCTCACTCTGCTACCTCTCTCTCTCTCTCTCTCACTCATACTTTCTCCATTACCCACGTATTCTGTCCCCATTATGTCGTATTCAGTAAGCGGTTGCTGATCATCGCCGCCGCCCTGTCATTACAAGGCTCTCGGGTGGTCCGGCAGGCGTGTGATCGGCGGGTGTTCTGGCGGCGCTCATGGCTTTTGGAGAGGCTTTGAGAGAGGCGAGGGATTCACAGGTTAGCGGTTATATCTCTGACGTTGGACGTCTAAGTGATTTTCTTGTAGTTTTGTTTATGTTTTTTTTTGGATTTTCTTTGTTTCATCTGTGGATTTGTTTCTTTTGTTTATTTTGGTAGTACGAGTGGAGTTGTTTTGTTTTCTGTTTTTTTATTATTATTTTGTATGGCCTTTTTCTTATATAATCTTTTGCATATACTCTGTATTTCAAATATTTTTTTACTATATTCTTTGTTTCTTTCTTTATTTCTTCCTTTCTCATTCCATCTTTCATATTTTTGTTTCATTCCTTCTCTCCTTAAATAAAATGCTTGTAATTCTTTCTAATGTATTATGTTACTGTGTGTAGATTTGCAAAGTGTCTTTCTTCCCTCTTTCTCTCTCTTTCCTCTCCTGCTTTTTGTATCCTTCTAACTCTTTCTCTGCTTTTTTTCGCAAGCCATTATTTATTTATTCCTCATTACGAAACCTTTCAAATGTCAAGCAGTTGTACTACGTTGCGTGTGCTGTGTGTGTGTGTGTGTGTGTGTGTGTGTGTGTTCTAGCATCATTAAAAGTTGTCATCAAAGAAAACCAGAGAGAAAAGAGGATCGAATCGCATAAAACAATATACAGAGACAAGCGCCTGCTAATAATTTTTGGTCAGAGTCTTCGTCTCGCCTTCACACACGCACAAGATCTTCTTTAGCTTGATGAGATTCAAGGAGGAGCGCGTCTGTCTGTCCTCTTTTGTATCTCTTTCTTCTTCCTTCTTCCTCTCTCTTTCCTCTTCGATACAATCCCAAAATGTTTTCTCCATGTATCGCTTTCTTTGAACGTGTCTTGTCAAAACGGTCTATTCTTTCTCCTGGTCTTTTTTTTTTTTTATATTTCTCTCTCTCTCTCTCTCTCTCTCTCTCTCTCTCTCTCTCTCTCTCTATCTTTTTTTCTCTTTATATTTCTCTCTCTCTCTCTCTCTGTTCAGCTCTCTCCTCCTCTTCTTTCTTTTTTCTTTTTCTCTCTCCCTCCTTCTCCTCCTCCTCCAGTCTCGTGACATTTGCGTATAGTTTCTGACGCACGATGGACACACACACACACACACACACACACACACACACACACACACACACACGCACACACACACACACACGCACGCACGCACACACACACACACACGTTTAGGTCAAGGTCGAGACGCACTCCTCAAAACACTGACTAGACATCATTTTTTTTTTTGTTCTTCTCTCTCTCTCTCTCTCTTATGTTTTCTGGTGTTTTTTATTTATTTTTTTGTAGGTTTTTTGTTATTTCTTGTTATTTAACATGTTCAGTTCACCACTGCGTGTACTTCTTTTTCTCCTTTTTTCTAAGTAGCTTTTTCTCTTTTTCTCTTTTTCTTTATCCTCTCTTTGTTGATCTGTATCCTTTTTATTCTCCTTTTTCTTTAAGTTTAATCATGGCTATTCTTTCATCCCCTCATGTCCTCTTAATCGTTTTTACATCACTCATTCATTCATTCATCTATCTATCTATCCATTCATCTGTATGTACTGTGCTGTGGCTGAGTGCTTTGTCTCTGTAGTCATTCTGCTTCACTTTTGTATGTATGTATATGTGTGTGTTGCTGAGGAAGGTTGGTGAAAGGAACAGGTAGAGATGGAAAGATAGGCAGAGACTGGGAGGTGAGAGGGAAGGAGGTGAGACAGAGAGGGAGAGAGAGATGGATAGACAGACAGACAGGTTGGAGATAGATAATGAAGGCAGACAGACAGGGTGTAAATAGGAGACAGAGGGCTTAGTATAGGATCATGGTACAGACAGATAGGCAGATAGTAAGGTTAGACGGTTAGATAGACAGACAAACACTCAGGGAGGCATTTAGCTAGGTAGGTATGCATGCAGACAGACAGGGAGGGAACAGACTGAAGGATAGCACAGAACAGGGCAAATAGACAGACAGAATGAGGCTAGTACAGACAGAGACAGACAGAAGGCTAGATGATTAGACAGACAGGGGGAATGAGATCAGCTGGAGGATAGCACATACCAGGGCACAGACAGACAGAATGGGACAGGGGAGGCTAGCACAGTGACCAGGGCACAGACAGACAGAAGGCTAGATTAAACAGATAGGGGGGTGATACTGAAGGATAGTACAGAACAGGGCACAGACAGACAGAATGAGAGACAGGGAGGCTAGCACAGACGAGGGCACAGACAGACAGACAGACAGAAGGCTAGACGATTAGACAGACAGGGGAATGAGACTGGAAGGATAGCACATACCAGGGCACAGACAGACAGAATGGGACAGGGAGAGATTCAGCGCACAGACCTGGGCACAGAGAGACAGACAGACAGAACGCTAGACGATAAAATAGGACAGACACACACAGACAGACACACAGGTATGGGTAGACAGGTAGAAAGCACGAATCATATTCCCCCTCCTCCTACTCTGTTCCCCTACATCACAAACTCTGCGGTGAAAGAGTGAAAGTGCTCGTGATAAATTGGTGATAAAGGGTGTTTGTCCGGTAATGACGAGGTGTGAAGGCGCTGGTGATTCATGGGCTGCGTATGTACCTGTACTCTAGATTAATGACCGTCAGGTATTGCAGTGATGACTGACCTCACAACACCTGGACAAGGGGTGATAGAGAGACAGCGATGAGGAACTAGAGAAGAGTGAGAGGAAAAGTGAAAGTGGAAGAGTTAAAGAGGAGATTGAAAGTGAGAGGAAGAGTGGAAGAGTGAATGAGTCAGAGGAAAGTTTTAAGGTCTACTGAATGTTTTGGTTATTTCTCGTGTTGAGTTTTATTTTTTATTTTAAGGTGATTTTATTTTATTTATATTCCATTCTTCTTCTTTGTCTTCGCTGCCTCCTCTTCCTCCAATATTTTCTCTCATCTCCTCCGTGGTCTAGTGGTTAGCGTGCCTAGCTACAAATCTGGGTGGGTCCAAGGTTTTGGTGTCTACTGGAATGTTTTTGCTATTTCGTCGTCGTTGAGTATTATTATTTTTTTAAGGTTATTCTTCTTTTTTATTATATTCCATTCCTCTTGTCCTTTCGCTGCTCTTCTCTTCCTCCTGTATTTTTTCTATCTCCTCTGGTCTAGTGGTTAGCGTGCTCTAGCTACAAATCCAGTGGTCCGGGTTCGAATCCATACCAAGTAGTCTGCATGGAGCTCACCCAGCTGTTCATCCTTCTTCTCGGGTTGGTCGACTAATGGGTACCTGGGGAAACCTGGGAAGGTAAACTGTGGTAACCAGGATGTCACTCTGGCCCTGTGTCCTGGGGTAATGGGGTCCCTCTCCCACCACCAGGCTCAAGGGGCAGGTGACGGAGATGAACACCAAGGCAACGCGTGTAGCTATAGCGCGTATCCCCAGACTCTTACTGTTACCTTTTTTTACCTCTTCCCCATCTTTTTTCTCCTTGTTTCCCGCCACGTTGCTCCTTGTCCTCTCCTCCTCCTCCTTTCTCTCCGTTGCCTTCTTCTCGTTTTCTCTCCCGCCTTCCTCGTCATTCCTCGGGTCGTATTGATTGGGGCAAGCGGCAGGAGGACCGACACATACTCTTCCATCATTTTGTGTCACGCTCTCCTGGACGGCCTGGCACGGGAGACGGCGGCGGCGTGGTGGGAGAGGGGAGAAGAGGAGGGGGGTCCGTCTTTATGTCTTGCGTGTCCGCGTGTTGGTCCGTTTGTCTGGCTGTGTCCGTCCGTCACGTCTGGGCCGATAATGTTTACATAACAGAGGTGTTATCTGTCTTGTTTTTATTTATTTATTTATTTACTTGTGGTTCAGCGTTGTGTGTGTATGTGTGCGGGCGGGGGGCATGTATGCGGTGTGGGAGGTGTGTGTGTGTGTGTGTGTGTGTGTAGTGGCCAGTGCACCACGTTAGTCGGACTGAAAATCCCAGCGCTTTATTGCGTGTAACGGCGGCGGGACGCGAACCTATATCCTCCAGAACGCCGCACCCGCAAGCCATCCACTCAGCCACCGCCTCCCGTAGGATGTCGACTCGAGTAAACAAACCTTTCGAACTGTGGCGTTATGAAGAGAGACAGACGGACAGACAGGGACAAGGGCGTTCAGATATTCATGATTCGTTTCATTATCGTGGTCGAGACAAACGGTAAATATGTCACTGCCTCGCTACTCACTTATTGGTTCGTTAATGGATGCACGATATATTTGGTGGAGAGAGAGAGGGAGAGAGAGAGAGAGCGGAGGAGGCGGAGGAGGAGGAGGAGGAGGAGGAGGAGGAGGAGTTGTATGTGTTTGTTTATTTATCCTTCTAGTTCTTCCGTATTCTTTTTTAACTTTTTTCTTTCTACTCTGTGTGTGTGTGTGTGTGTGTGTGTGTGTGTGTGTGAGTGTGTGTGTGTGTGTGTGTGTGTGTGTGTGTGTCCTTCATATCATTTTCATTACCTGTATTCTTATTACCTGTGTCTTTTATTGCCTCCTTTCCTATTTGTATCATTTATGTGTCTTCAGAGGAACCTTGAGTCATTAGTTCCTCCTCCTCCTCCTCTTTCTTCTTTCTCTCTCATTATGTGTCCTTTGTAATTAAGTATGGAACACACACACACACACACACACACACACACACACACACACACACAGTCAGTAGTCCTCCTCCTCCTGTCCCCCCACCCCCGACACATACCACAACCCCCTCTATATATTCGAACCTTTCTCAGTATTAGTATATCGATTCCAAGCCATTCCTTTGTTGCTGGTATATTCTACTTCTTCCACTTATTCAAGGTCAGGAGGCGTGAGGAGGACTGAGAGACAGAGGAGGAGAATGAGAGAGATAAAAGAGAGGAAATAAAGAGGGTCGTTGAAGAAAGATTGTAAGGAGAGAGAAAGGAGAAAAGGGAGGGAGAGAGGAGAAAAGGGTAGAGAAAAGGGAGGGAGAGAGGAGGAAAGGGGGGAGAAAGGAGGAGAAAGGAGGAAAGGGAGGAAAAGGAGGGAGAGAGGAGGAAAGGGGAGAGAAAGGAGGAGAGAGGAGGAAAGGAGAGAAAAGGAGGAGGAAGGGAGAGAAAGGAGGGAGAAAGGAGGAAAGGGAGAGGAGGGAGAGAGGAGGAAAGGGGGAGAAAAGGGAGGGAGAAAGGAGGAAAGGGGAGGAAAAAGGAGGGAGAGAGGAGGAAAGGGGAGAGAAAAGGGAGGGAGAGAGGAGGAAAAGGGAGGGAGAGAGGAGGAATGGGGAGAGAAAAGGGAGGGAGAGAGGAGGAAAGGGGGAGAAAAGGGAGGGAGAGAGGAGGAAAGGGAGGCGTAAAGGGGGTGATGTGCTTTGTCGAGTCCCTGCAATCGATTTATTTGTCCTCCCGTTGACACGTGATTTCGAGGGAGGTTTTTTTTTCTGGTTATTATTTTTGTCTTTTTCTGGTTTTCTTTTTCTGTTTCCTTTTCTTGTCTTTTTTCTGTTATTTTCTTCTTTTCGTTCAATTCTCCTTTCTGTTTTTTTTTCATATATTATTTTTTTTCTTTCCGTTCAGTGCTTTTCTTTTTCTGTTTTTTTTTGTGTTCTGGTTTTCTGTTATTTCTTTTCTTTTCATTCAATTCTCCTTTCTCTCTTTTTTTCCTTATATTTCTTTTTTTTCAACTCTTTTCTTTTCCCTTTTTTTATTTTACTTTCCATTATTTTATTTATTTTTTCTTGTTTTTCTGTTTCCTTTTTTTCCTTTCCGTTCAGTGCTTTTCTTTTTCTGTTTCCTTTTCCTTTTTTTCTGTTTTTTCTTGTTATTTCTTTTCTTTTCATTCCATTCTTCTTTCTCTCTTTTTTTCCTTATATTTCTTTTTTTTCGACTCTTTTCTTTTCCTTTTTTATTTTATTTTCCATTATTTTGTTTATTTTTTCCTGTTTTTCTGTTTCCTTTTTTTCCTTTCCGTTCAGTGCTTTTCTGTTTCTGTTTCCTTTTCCTTGTTTTTTTCTTCTGTTATTTCTGTTTTCATTCAATTCTCCTTTCTCTTTGTTTTTTTCTTATATTCCTTTTTTTAAACTTCTTTTTCTTTCTCGTTTTTATTCTATTTTCCGTTATTTTATTTATTTTTCATTTTCTTTGTTTTAATTTGGTTTCCTTTTTCTCTTCCATCCTTTTTATCGCTTCTTATTTCATCATCTTTCCTCTCTACTTATTTTAACATTATTTTTTGTCCTGTCTCATTTGTACTTTTCTTTCTTTTTTCTTTCTTTTAGGTCACAAATTTCCTTTTCACTAATAATGGTTTCGTTGTATTAGTATCTCTCTACGGACCCAACCCTGCTCTCTTTCTCTCTCTCTCTCACTCTCTCTCTCTCTCTTTCTCTCTCTCTCTTTTCCAGGTATTTCTCTTAGTCATTCATTGCCTTTGAATCGTATCGCTCAAAGGAGGAGGAGGAGGAGGAGGAGGAGGAGGAGGAGGAGGAAGAGGAGGGAAAGATGATGATGAGAAGGAGGAAGAGGAAGATAAAGGTATAAGAGTGGGTGAAGGAAAAGAGGAGGAGGAGGAGGAGGAGGAGGAGGAGGAGGAGGAGGAGGAGGGAAAGATGTGGAGGAGGAGTTAATGACAATAAAAAAAAGTTGACGTATAAAAAATGTTAAGAGGAGGAGGAGGAGGAGGAGGAGGAAAGTCAGGATGAAGACAAAGGAGAGGAGTGAGGAAAATAAGGAGGAAAAAACATTGAGTATAGACAAAGACGGGAGGGAAAAAAATCAAGTACAATCAGGGAACACGTACAATACAAGAACGCTACCCAGAAAACTATCCGTCTGTCTGATCTCCTTGCTAATATATTTCCTTCTTTTTCCTATAATCATTTCATTTTTTTTTTTTTTTTTGATCTCTTTGGCTTCTTGTTAGTGCGTCGGTTTTACATACATCGTCACACACCATTTCTTTCTCTTGTTACATTATTATTTTTTTTACTTGTCTCAGATCATTCGTTACTTTCTCATTCTCGTTATTATCACCAAATACTTTCCAAATAGGGCGGTGAACGACGAATATTAACGCGTATTCTTATTAAGCGTCTCGGCCCCTCAGTTCGACCATTTGAAAACCCTCTCGTACGTATAAGTTGCTGGGCTTTAAATGGATAATCTTGTGATCCTAGTGATAGTCTACAGTCAAATCATTATATCATTATCACCACTAATATCGTAACCGTCTGTTTTATATTATTTTTCCATATTATCCTGTATCGCTAGTACACTATTACATCATCATCGTCATCATTATCATCATTATCCTCACCATCTTTTACAATATTCTCCTTTTTTTCTCATTAGTATTTATCTCCAACACACTCTTACATCCTCCTCCTTCTCCTTCTCCTTCTTCTCATTTTTTTTCTCTCTGTCTCTCTCCTCAGCATCATTTATCTCCTCCACCACCATCATCTCCATCCCCAGCATCCATTTCATCTCTCATCTCCGCGGAAGCTTATATGCGTCGGAATAAATACTTCACAAAAACTCTAATGATTATTCTCTCTCGTCTGGACCCTGAGTAGTTTTTTTATGTGTGTGTTTACTTGAGTCTATAAATTCCTAAGTCGTCGGATGATTTTGGTATTTCTTAATTATGACTTTTTTTGGTTATCGTGTTCAGGTGTTTTTCTTTTCTTTCTTTCATTCTTGGTGTTGTTGATTATTTACGTGTTGGTTTCTGGTTTTTCTCTTTTTCATGTTTGTTTGTTTGTTTGTTTACAGCGTGTGTTTACATTTTTGCCTTTTTGCTAATGTATAAAAAAAAAGATTTGTTCGTGCACATTCAACATTTATCTTTATACCGACATTTATTTATTTTTCTTCTTATCACTTAATTCTTTATTCGTACGCAGAAAAAAAGTCCACCCTGCCTTTTTTTTTTTGTAGGTGGTATTAGGTATTCAGTATAGGCAACGGAAAACAGCTCAAAGGCTCAAAATAAAACAAAATAACATAAGAACGTATGGAAAAGAAGCCCGCCACGTCGCTACTTCCCCTCCCCGAAAAAGCGCCAAGTATTTATTATACGGATCCTCTCTTTCCCGGCTCATGTAACATTTTTTTTTCCCTCCCTCCCCAAAATCTTTCTTTCCCGCGCCGCCAGAGAGAATAATCAATGGCGGGATCAATCAGCGAGGAGATTAATCACTCGGCCGAGATCTTGTTTGGTCCCTCGTGACAACCAGAGACAATGAGGGAGAGGAAGAGAGACAGAGAAGCGGTAAAGATGAGAGAGAGAAAAAGAGGGAGAGAAAGAAAGTCACACAGGGTCATATTCTCAATCATTTCGACGCCTAAAAACACACACGTTTGACTGGGCTTACGTAGGAGTTGTTGTGGGGATGTCCATGGGTAGTTTTACGCCCCTGGTGGTAGTCTGACAAAGCCTATGTACCGTGAACGTGACAAAGCACTCATGGTGAACCAGACTAACCTCCTTTGTGGCCTTGTGAAATAGATGTGAGAGCGAATGCATCTGTGAATACCGGCTGAAGAGAGAGAAAGGGAAGGAGAGAGACTTAACTTCACTCTCAATTCGCATCCCAAATAAACATCAACATACGAGCATTCCCAGAGAGTAGACAGCGGGCAAGAGAGGAAGTATAGCCGTGTCTGTACCATGAGCGTAAGAAAAGGAAGAAAGGCTGAAGGGTTTGAGAATACGGACTTAGATTTCCTTCTCCGCATCCCAAATAAACACGAACATAATAACATTCCCAGATAGTAAAAGCACAGGACGCAAGGGGAGGAAGTGTAGCCGTGTCTGTACCATGAAGAAACACTCGAGCCAATGTGAGAGGCTGCATGAGGCTTTGTATATCTTTTCTTCTCCGCATCCCAAGTAAACATGAACATAATAACATTCCCAGATAGCAAAAGCACAGGACGCAAGGGGAGGAAGTGTAGCCGTGTCTATGCCATGAAGAAACACTCGAGTCAAAGTAAGAGGCTGCGTGAGGCTTTGCAACTTTTCTTCTCCGCATCCCGAATAAACATGAACATAATAACATTCCCAGATAGCAAAAGCACAGGACGCAAGGAGGAAGTGTAGCCGTGTTAGCCATCACATAACTGTCTGAAGCATGAGATAAGAGGAAAACACGAGTCGCGGTTGAAAATGGGAGGAAGAATGTGCGAGATAACTGAATAGGAGAGAGAGAGAGGCGAGCAGAGAATTTAAGCACACGTTAATGTAGGATGGAAGTTACATATTGCAATCCTTATCTTAGAAACCGTAAAACTAAGTGACTGAACGAGAGGATAAGAATCGTAGATGGGAGAGTGACGAAAAGAATTGAAGTGAAATGAGAAAGTTATATCGTTCATTTCGTATTAGTATTCGTTATATAAAAATAAGACCACGTACAGATTAAATACTCGAATAGACGAAGTGAAAAATGATGAAAATAACAATATAAGAACATAAAGAGTCTGCAAGAGGCCGGTAGATCTATACAAGGTAGCTCCTGTGAACCTAACCCCACCTAACCTCACTCACTATCCATATATCTAACCTTTTCTTGAGGGTGTCTATCGTATTGGCACTCACTCAAAATATGACTGCCAGGCTTGTTCCACTCATCCACCACTCTGTTAGTATTGGCACTCACTCACCACATGACTGCCAGGCCTGTTCCACTCATCCACCACTCTGTTAGTATTGGCAGTCACTCACCACATGACTGCCAGGCCTGTTCCACTCATCCACCACTGTTAGTATTGGCACTCACTCACCACATGACTACCAGGCCTGTTCCACTCATCCACCACTCTGTTAGTATTGGCACTCACTCACCACATGACTGCCACGCCTGTTCCACTCATCCACCACTGTTAGTATTGGCACTCACTCACCACATGACTGCCAGGCCTGTTCCACTCATCCACCACTGTTAGTATTGGCACTCACTCACCACATGACTGCCAGGCCTGTTCCACTCATCCACCACTCTGTTAGTATTGGCAGTCACTCACCACATGACTGCCAGGCCTGTTCCACTCATCCACCACTCTGTTAGTATTGGCACTCACTCAGCACATGACTGCCAGGCCTGTTCCAATCATCCGCCACTCTTTGAGTATTGGCACTCACTCACCACATGACTGCCAGGCTTGTTCCACTCATCCACCACTCTGTTAGTATTGGCACTCACCACCACATGACTGCCAGGCCTGTTCCACCATCCACCACTCTGTTAGTATTGGCACTCACTCACCACATGACTGCCAGGCCTGTTCCACTCATCCACCACTCTGTTAGTATTGGCACTCACTCAGCACATGACTGCCAGGCCTGTTCCACTCATCCACCACTCTGTTAGTATTGGCACTCACTCAGCACATGACTGCCAGGCCTGTTCCAATTATCCGCCACTCTGTTAGTATTGGCACTCACTCACCACATGACTGCCACGCCTCTTCCACTCATCCACCACTCTGTTAGTATTGGCACTCACTCACCACATGACTGCCACGCCTGTTCCACTCATTCACCACTCTGTTAGTATTGGCACTCACTCACCACATGACTGCCAGGCCTGTTCCACTCATCCACCACTCTGATAATAATGATATAGCTAATGAAAGAATGAAAAGAATAGAATTGTATTAGTAGGGAAAAATTCATCAATTAGCTATTCCATTAACGACTTTTTGTTCTTTATAATCATTTCTTATTTCCATATTCTTCCCTTTCTGTTCCTTTTCTCCTCCTCCTCCTCCTCCTCCTTTCCCTCCTCCCTTCCCTCTCGACTGATGGAGGAGAGATTGCGTGGGAGGAGAAAGGAGGGACGGAGGGACAACAGTAGAGGAGAAAAGGAGGGAAAAAGAGGAGAGAAAAGAGGAGAGAGAGAGAGGAAGTGTGTCATTCTCTCTCTAGAGAGAGAGAGAGAGAGAGAGAGAGAGAGAGAGAGAGAGAGAGAGAGATGACCTTCAGCTTGTAAACAGATGGACCATAAAGAAGGAAACTGAGGAGGAGGAGGAGGAGGAGGAGGAGGAGGAGGAAGAAAAAGAGGATGAAGAGGAGGAGGAGGAGGAGCCTTGTAATTGAGGAGGCAAGATACGTTGAGTCTCATGGGTATTTTGAGCTGAGATTACCGCGCTGGGTACGACGTGAGGCGGACAGACAGACAGACATAGGCAGACAGAAAGATGGAAAGAAACAGAGAATCGGAAAAAAACAGAAAGAAAAACACGGAAAGACAGAAAGAAAAAGAGACACGGACAGACAGACAGACAGACTACGAAAGGTTCATGTTCCGTTTGTTTATTCATGTGATTGAGAAGAGAAAAAAAATAATAAGATAAATAATGTAATACTAAACTGAAGCGAATTAAAACAAATAAAGAGAGAGACGTGAATAAACACACACACACACACACACACACACACACACACACACACACACACACACACACACACGCACACACGCACACACATTTAGTTTCACGGTCGTCTTATCGCGAGAGAATCAGTTTTTAAAAGTCTTTGTCATGCCTCTCTGGGGACACTCACACACACACACACACACACACACACACACACAGTTGTCCCATTATGATAAGCCATTCGCATACACTTTGCTACATCTCTTTCCACTTCTCTCCTCCTCCTCCTCCTCCTCCTCCTCCTGCTCGAGCGCTTCTGTCCTTCCTTTTATCAGTAGTCGAGAGAGACTTTGTAAACCCTTCTGTAAATGTGTGTGTGTGTGTGTGTGTGTGTGTGTGTGTGTGTGTGTGTGTGTGTGTGTGTGTCTTTTGTTTTGTCTGTCTTTTTTTTTCTTTACTATAATTGAGTTTATTGTGTATATTATTTAGTTTAAGTTTGGTATATAAATCATCTTTATTTTTATTATTTTTTATCAGTAATTTCATGTTTATTTTCTTTCTTATCAAGCACCACTTTTCTTTCTCAGTATCTTTTTCTCCTTTTCCTCTACTCAATTTTTTCCTCTTCTCAAAGTCATACATAAGTTTCCTTCCTTCCTTTCCTTTCATGGACTGTTGTTCCGTTCACTATAATCAAGTCTGTTTCTGCTTGCTCTCTCTCTCTCTCTCTCTCTCTCTCTCGACTCCTTTATGCTACGTAAGTGAGTACATTCTTTTGCTTGCTGCATTAATATTTCATTCATTTTCCTCCTTTGATGGTTCATTGATCGGCTGACTCTCGCAAGCACGGCGAGGCATAATAATTAACAGTGGACGGCTTTGTGTTATGTCTCCGCCTTTGTCAATCACTCACTCTCCCTTTATCCTATTGTGTTCTTGATTCTATATTAATGTATGCTATTTTCTGAATCAAATTACTTGCTTGCTTGCTTTCATATCTTTTGGGCCATGAGGTTGATTTCTCTTGTTGGCATATGTGTGTGTGTGTGTGTGTGTGTGTGTGTGTATATCTCAAATCACACACACACACACACACACACACACACACACACTCACACACAACCTCTTCCCCTCCCCCCCCCCTAACATACACACAACATCCCCCCTTCCCCCCCTCCCCCCCTCCCCCACACCCACATCTTGCCATGCGCACAAAGACCGGATACGAAGAAAAAAAAAATAGAAAGAAAAATAGTTAAAGAAAATTAGCGGCTCAGAATGCCCAGCTACGAGACGGAGAAGTTTCAAATGACGGAGAGAACAAGAACTAGAGAGAGAGAGAGAGAGAGAGAGAGAGAGAGAGAGAGAGAGAGAGAGAGAGAGAGAGAGAGAGAGAGTAAAAAGGTACCCAAACAAATTATATATACACGAGAACATAGATCGTTAGAGGCCCAGAAGCAGACATACGAACATACAGACACACAGACAGACACACAGACACACAGACAGACACACAGACACACAGACAGACAGACAGAGACAGACAGACAAACAAAAAGGGAAGAAAATAAACTTAAAAACAAGGCCTCCAGAGACGTAAAGAAATATATAGTAACAAACTCTGATAAGAATTAATTCGTAGAAAAAACAAAAAAACGAAAAAGGAAAAAAATAACTACACTGTGGAGAAAATACGATTAGTGAAGGAGGGAAGGAGGAGAAATGGAGGGAGGGAGAAAGATAGTTGCTTTTGTTCTTGTTGTTGCTTTTATTATACTCATTGTGTTGGTGGTGATGGTGGTGGTGGTGGTGGTAGTGGTGGTGGAATGACGTGTCTGGTACGGGTATACATTCTATATGACAGGTTTGTTTGTTGTCACTCAGCGAGGCTTTCATCGTGTGTGTGTGTGTGTGTGTGCTTCCTGTTTATGTTCTATACATTCTTGTCTTGGAATGTGAGGAATGGAACTCTCTCTCTCTCTCGTAGCTGTCTTAGTAAAATAAATAAAAATAAAGTTGACGCGGTTAATTATATGCAAGAGATAATGTTGTAAGTAAACCATCCACTCTAAACACTTTATCATTATTATTATTATTATTATTTTTATTATTATTATTATTATTATTATTATTATTATTATTACTATCATCATTATTATTACAAGTCTTATCTGAACACCTGCGTAGTAATATAGTTGAGGCGGCGTCCAGACTTCTAACAAGACAACACAAAGACTAGAACTGTGTTGCGTACGTCTCCGGAGTTAATTATTTCATTGCACGCCAGAGAGAAAGAATAAATCACGGTGAGAGGCTTGTCAGGGTCCGTTTTTTGTTGTCCACGGAGCAACGGTGTCCTAATGGAGATGATACTTTAACAATTACATCTTTATCTTTCCTATTACGTAATGGGAACCCGAGATAACAGGCTGAATGTATCACTGAGAGACTTCACACTGTTGGATTATTATAAATGGAGCAACGGTAACCTCACGTAGATAGTATTTCGCAATTTGTAGTAGTATTGTGTAAAGGAAGGAAGGATGGGGGCATACGCTGATAGGCAGTAATGGTCATCTCTGTTGCAATAGCCGTTGATCCTGTAGTGGACAAGACTTCACCAAATAGTTCCTTGACATTGAGTCTGTTATGGTGTTTAAAATGTTCTTCCAGTCTTATTTATATTCTTACTCATCCATATCATATTTTTATCCTCCCCATCAAAACAAGAAAGACAAGACCACACCAAATATTTCCTTGTCATTGAGTCTGTTCTGGAAGTTTAAAATATATTCTTCCAATCTTTTTATTCACATTCTTAATCATCCCAATCATTTTATTCTTCCCATCAAAGCAAGGAAGACATAACCACGTCAAACACTTCCTTTTTTCCTTGTTATTGCGTCTGTTTGGGAGTTTATAAAATATTCTTCCCTTCTTTTTATTCACATTCTTATTCATCCCAATCATTTTATTCTTCCCATCAAAGCAAGGAAAACATAACCACACCAAACAATTCCTTTTTTCCTTGTTATTGCGTCTGTGTAGTTTATAATATATTCTTCCCCATCTTTTTATTTACATTCTTAATCATCACATCATTTTATTCTTTCCACCAAAGCAAGGAAGACATAACCATACCAAACACTTACATTCCTTGCGTCTGTTCTGGAAGTTTAAAATATTGTTCCTATCTTTTTATTCACATTCCTAATCATCCTACCATATTATTCTTCCCATCAAAGCAAGGAAGACATAACCATACCAAACACTTACATTCCTTGCGTCTGTTCTGGAAGTTTAAAATATTCTTCCTATCTTTTTATTTACATTCTTAATCATCCTTCCATATTAATCTTCCCATCAAAGTAAGAAACACGAAAGCCACACAAAACAATTCCTTTTTCCTCGAGTCTCTTCTGTAAGTTCAAAGCATTCTTCCCATCGGCGTAACAGTAGGAAACAATGACTTACTATATACGCACCGGGTCATCACTTCAAATAGACACATAGATATCTTGTAGTGAAGTCGTGAGTCAGCTTCCTGCCTCCCCCTCCCCCCCCCCTCCCCTGCCCCGCTGAGGGTTAGACACTATTAGAATCTTGATAGAGAAAAACTCGAGTGGCGCAGCTTATATATAACTCTCTTGTCTTTTGGTTTGTTTGTTTGTATGTGTGTGTTGTTTGTTAGTGTTTGTATCTATGACCTTTTTTTCTTTTTTGGCCTCTTGTCTATATTCTTTTTTTTTTTAAGGGGCAGTGACTAGCGTTTTTTTTCTCATATATTTTATAGTTTTATTTATTTTATAGTTTTTTTCTCATATATTATACAGCGTCACTCTCTCCATTCTTCCGTCAGCTAACTCACATACACTCAATTTCTCTATCTATCTTCTATTATCTTTCCCCAGGACGTGCCCAGCGAGTGTACCCCGGGGGGAGGCGTGACGCAACCAACACCTGAGAAGCAACACAGGTGGTTACTTTGGTATGTTACTACTTCTGTTTACTACGCACGTCCGCTAGACCGCCGCCGCCGTGTTGTGTTGTGGCTGGTTGAGGCTTCCTGGAAATGTAGCGGCGCGTCCTTGGCTGTTCCAGATTGTTCATGGGACTCGTAGAAGTGGAGGTGTTTTGAAGTGTGTTGTGTGTGGGGAGGGTGTGTGTGTGTGTGTGTGTGTGTGTGTGTGTGTGTGTGTGTGTGTGTGTGTGTGTGTGAAATGAGAGAAGAAAGAGGAATAGAGAATGAGAATTAATTATAATGTTTAATAAGAGAAAAAAACCAGTTGAATAAATAGAGAAAGAGGAAATAAGAAAAAAAACACGAATAATGATGTTTAGGAAGAGAGAGAAAAAGCAGATAAAATGTAAAAAAAAAAAAAAATGTGTGTGTTTGTGTGTGTGTGTGTGTGTGTGTGTGTGTGTGTGTGTGTGTGTGTGTGTGTACCCTCCCACCGATGACTCACTATTTGTCTCGGCTATTTAGTAATTTATTCCCGTCAACGCGCTATTAACTCCTTCATTCCTACACACGCACCTTACCTTACTAATGAACCCGACAGACAGACAGACAGACAGACAGACAGACAGGGAGACTTTTACAGTACATCACTTTGTCACTCTTGCATAATTATTTTTCTCCTTTCTCCTCCTACTCTTTCTTCTTCTTCTCCTTATCCCACTCTTCTTTTTCATAATCATCTTCTTCTTCTTCTTCTTTCTTTTTCTTTTTCTTTTTCTTCTTTCTTCTCCTCTATTCTCCATACATCACCAAAACACACACACACACACACACACACACACACACACACACACACACACACACACACACACACACATTGAAATCTTTCCTACTCTAAATTCTCTCACATTATAACGCAATGGCTATTCTTTGTGTCCATCCTTATCCTTACATTTGACTTCTGAAACCACAAAGCACCCCCTGCCTCCCTCCCTCCCCCTTCCTTCCTTACCTGGCCCCTCCCTCACATCTTGCCTCATCTGGCCTAATGCACCCTTTTGTTCCTATTTCACAAGGGCGAGAGTTACCTGCATAGTCTGAAACCTTCCAGCTCCCACCACCACCACCACCACCACCACCTGCAGGAAATGTGAGTGTTTGACCTTTTCTGACCCCTGCTTCACCTCCAGTAGATTTGTCAACACCACCTGAGCTGTCATCACCACCCTCAACACCATCACCAACATCACCACCAAAACACACACACACACACACACATACACACACACACACACACACACACCGCCCTCTCTTTCATTTTCTACCTCAAGAAGTTTACAAATGAGCGAGCGAGTGAGTGAGTGAGTGGACGCTGGTTTGCCTATTCGTTCTCTCTCTCTCTCTCTCTCTCTCTCTCTCTTCTTCTCTCGTTGTTTCAGTACATATCTTCTTACCCTTCCTCTCCTCTCCCTCTCTCTCTCTCTTCTCCCTTTCTCTCTCTCTTCCTCTTTTATCCTCTTTACTTCCCTTAACTTGTTCTCTTACCCTTCCTCCCTTCCTCTCTCTTTTCCTTTCCGACCTTGGTGTTGTAGTAGCGGTTGTTTCATGTTTCAGGGTCGCGTACTAGAGGCATCAGTCAGTCCCTTTCTGTCTATCTTCTGGGAACGTGGCCTCCAAAGTGTGTGTGTTTGTTTACAGTGTGTGTGTGTGTGTGTGTGTGTGTGTGTGTGTGTGCATTTAGAAAATATATTATGAAACAGAGACGAAGACAGATTAAGGGACATACACATACATACATACTTATATACATACAGACAGACAGACAGACATACAGACACAGACAGACAGACAGATAAACAGACAGGAAAACAAACAGATAGACAGGTAAGAGAGAGAGAGAGAGAGAGAGAGAGAGAGAGAGAGAGTACGTGTTTGCTATGCGTATATTTATAACTTATACAAGAAACGTATAGCACTTCTACTGCGTATTAGTGACACAACAATACTTTACAACATGAACAAACGCGTGGGGCTGCTATTTCCTGTGTGTGTGTGTAGATAAGTTACATAGCACATTATTTTTATAAGGACGTAGTGTGCTCTCTCTCTCTCTCTCTCTCTCCTTAATATCATTCGCTGCTCTCAATTATTTTCTCTATCATTTTTGCTTCATTTATTTATTTTTCCATTTTATTTTAGGCATTTTAATTTTCTTCAGGTTCTCTCTCTCATATTACTTTCCGTCTTTTGGGTCCCGTTTAATATATTCAGTGTAAACCTTTCTTTCCGTCCTGTCTTATTTCATCCTG
This sequence comes from Eriocheir sinensis, assembly GCF_024679095.1. NCBI lineage: Eukaryota > Metazoa > Arthropoda > Malacostraca > Decapoda > Varunidae > Eriocheir > Eriocheir sinensis. Next base: position 18,064,412 of record NC_066536.1, read on the forward strand.
TCTTCCTCTTTCCTCATCTACGTTTTTTTTCTTTATCATTTGACTATATTTTATCTCTCCTATTACTATCCTGGTTTTCCTTCTCTATTTTCCCTTTTTTTTTCTCTCTTATCCACTGAGCGCCGGGGATCGAACCCATGTCCCGTGAGTAGGCCTGGTCCCTCGTACACTCAATATCTCTATCTATTTTTCAACTATGTATTGTTTTTGCCATTTTAGTTTTAGGCTTTCTTTCTCCTTCTGTCTTTCTTTGGTTCTGTTCGTCGTTTTCAGTGTAGCTTTTCCCTTCCTCTTCTCGGTTTATTTCCTTGCACACTCATTTTTTTTTTATCTCTGTCTATTAATTTCCGGCTTTCTTTCTCCTTCTGTCTTTCTTTGGTTCTGTTCGTCGTTTTCAGTGTAGCTTTTCCCTTCCTCTTCTCGGTTTATTTCCTTGCACTCTCATTTTTTTTTATCTCTGTCTATTAATTTCTGGCTTTCTTCTTATGTCTTTCTCTGGTTCTGTTTCTGTTCTTCAGCGTACCTTTTTCCCCTCCTCTACGCGGCTTATTCCCTAACACACTCAGTTTTTTATCTCCATATTTTAATTTTCAGGGTTTCTTTGTCTTTTTTAAATTTCTTTGGTCCTTCTTCTATTCTTCAGCGTAACTTTTTCCCTTCCTTGTCCTGCTCTCATATATATCTATTCTCTGACTTCTATTCCTCTTCTTGTTTTCATTCTTTAGTATTTTTTGTTTCTGTGTTTCTCTTCCCTTTTCCTGTTCCTCCTTCTCTTGCTTTCCTTGTCTCTTTCCTGTTTCCTTCTTTAATGTTCTTTGTTTCTGTAATTCTCTTCCTTTTCCTCTTCCTCCTTCTCTGTCTCCCTGCCTCTGTTGTTTTCCTTCCTAAATATTCTTTGTTTCTGTGTTTCTCCTCCTTTTCCTCTTCCTCCTTCTCTGTCTTTCCCTGTCTCTTTCTTCTTTTCCTCCCTAAATATTCTTTGTTTCTGTAATTCTCCTCCTTTTCCTCCTCCTCCTCCTTTTCTTCCTGTCTCTTGTTTTCCTTCCTTAATATCCTTTCTTTCTGTATTTCTCCTCCTTCTCCTTCTCCTCCTTCTCTTCCTGTCTCTTGTTTTCCTTCCTTACATATCCTTTCTTTCTGTATTTCTCCTCCTTCTCCTTCTCCTAATCCTTCTCTTCCTCGTCCAGTCCAGCGGCAGCAACGAAGCTCACCCACTGTTGTCTTGTTAATTTTTTCCCTATCCACTAAATCTTTCTTAACACACGCCATTAATTTTCCTTCTTCAACAAATCCACTTCCTTTTAAGTCTCTCTCTCTCTCTCTCTCTCTCCTCCTCCTCCTCCTCCTCCTCCTCCTCCTTCTGCCATAAATCTGAGAGTCATGACTAAGAGACAACACGGATTTATGCCTCTCGCTCTCCTGCTCCCCTTCCCTTCCTCTCCCTTCCTTCCTTTTCCCCTCTCCCTCGCTTTCTCTTTTTCCCTCATCCTCACTCCCTCCCTCTCTCGCACCCTCCTTCCGCCTCCCTCCCTCCTTCTGTCCCTGGAGCCAATTGTACAAAAACAACAGCCAGAAATCAGTTTTTTTGTCCCCTTCGTCTTTACCATATTCCTCCGCGCTACCAGATCGGAGTAATATGTAAAACCGGACAGCCAGAGAGAGAGGTCATATTCCTAAACAGATCGGCTCCCAGGCACACGTATATGACAAGGCTTTCGTAGGCGTTTTGGGCATTTTCAGAGGTAGCTGTGTGACCCTGGTGGTAGTCTGGTCCCCCTTCTGTATCATGAACGTAAACAAGCACTCATGAGAACCCGACTGGTCTCTTTTTCGGCCTTTGGAACTATTTGATGTGAGAGGCGGAAGCTTTCAAAACATTCCGCGCCCAAGAACATATTATTTGACAAGGCTTTCGTAGGAGTTTCGGGCATTTCCTGAGGTAGTTTTATGTCCCTGGTGATAGTTCAATCTTTCTTCTGTATCGCGAACATAACAGAACACTCATTAGAACCCGATTACTCTCCCTTTTGGTTGATGTGAAAGGCGGCTGAAGCGTCTGAGAATACCGACCTTCCCGCTGCGTCCCTTCCCCTACCGCCGCTCAGAGTAAGTGATGCATATTTATCAGGCCAAAGCAGCAAAGGTTGACCGAATATGTAACTATGTGTCGCGCTGATGATACATTGCTTAGGGTTAGGAGGAGGAGGAGGAGGAGTGGGGTGAATGTTTCTGATAGTGGTACTTTTCTCTCTCTCTCTCTCTCTCTCTCTCCTCCATCCCCTTCTTTTATAATTTTCTGCATTCCATCCCTTTCACACCTCCCCGCTTCCCTTTCTGTCTATCTATCTTTCTATCAATCTATCTATCATTCTCCTCGTAAAGACTTAGAAGGAAACGAATGTCATGTCACGCCACCACCAGATCCGCTTCGTCTTCCCAGAACTGCAGAGGCTCCACCAAAACATCCTGTCCCCACACATTGCGCAACTGGATAGTGGAAGAAGGTGGACCAAGGAGGGGTGAACGTACATGTCTTGGGTAAGAAGAATTAGTACCGTATTCTCAGAAGCTTGCGGCTCCCACAACTTTAACCTGTTTCCGAAGGCCATAATGCAGGTTAGTCGGGTTCTCATGAGTGCTTCTTCAAAGTCATGCTGCAGGACTATCACTAAGCTCATAAAAAAAAGCTACCCGCCACAGCCTCTATCAAAGCCTCTTACTAAATCTGGTTGTGTAAGTCCCGAGGAAATGATTGAGATTATGTAACTCTAGTCAACACCGGCTTTCATGTCCACGGTCAGTCGCTAAACTCCTTGGAATGTGAGGGAGTGACTGTCTTGCGAGATGAGAATGAAAGGAATAGGAAAAGGATGGTATAGGAAAGGCTGAGGAGAGAGAAAGGGAGAGGATGATAATTCTATGCTATAGGGTACAAGGAAAGGAGAATATGTGACGATAGGGATTTGATGGTATAGAAAAGAGTGACTTGAGTGAGTGATTCTGAGTCTGTGATGCGTATGGGTGAAGGAAAGGAGTTAGATTGTTACGCTAGGGTAAGAAAAGGATGAAGAATGAAGAGATAAACGAAAGAAAGACGAGAAAAATGATAATATTCAAACGCTGTAAATGCAAATAGGAAAAAATTATAGGAGGAGTCTGTGATGCGTTAGGAGTTAAGGAAAGGAGTTAGATTGTTACGCTAGGGTAAGAAAAGGATGAAGAATGAAGAGATAAACGAAAGAAAGACGAGAAAAATGATAATATTCAAACGCTGTAAATGCAAATAGGAAAAAAATTATAGTGGGAGGGACCGAGTCTGTGATGCGTTAGGAGTTAAGGAAAGGAGTTGGATTGTTACGCTAGGGTGAGAAAAGGATCAAGAATTAAGAGATAAACGAAAGAAAGGCGAGAGAAGGACAATATTCAAACAGAGACGCGAGAAATGGACAATATTCTAACGGTGTAAAAGCAAATACGAAAAAACAACAGTAAGTGAGGCCGAATCTGTTACGAGTTTGGGCGCAGGAAAGGAGCAAAGAGTCTCACGCTGGAGTGATAAAAAGAAGAGTGAAGAGTTAAACGACATAGAAGCGAGGAAAGGATTATAATCAAACGCTGTAAATGGAAATATGAAAAAATGATAGTGAGTGGGACCGATTCTGTTATGCGTTAGGAGTGAAAGAAAGGAGTTAGACTGTGACGTTGGGATAAAAAAAGGATCAAGAACTTAGAAATAAACGAAAGAAAAGCGAAAAAGGAAATAATATAACACGCTGGAAATGCAAATAGGAAAGAATGATGTTATGCTTTGAAATGAAGGAAAGACACAATATTTAAAATTTGAGCAAGAATGTAGAGGAAAAAACAAAAGAAATGCGAGAAAAGGTAGCACATTTTAAAAAGAGAAAGAAAAGAAGGAGAAAAAGAGTCCTACTGAATATTTAGCTTGAAAAAAAGGTCACCAGCTGGAAATGGGAGACGAAAATGTGAAAAGGAGAAAAATAAATAAGTGAGTTTGAAAAGGTGAACAAGGCTGGAAAATGACTTGGCTTAGGTCCAGTATATTTAGTTTTCATATGTCTGAGAGAGAGAGAGAGAGAGAGAGAGAGAGAGAGAGAGAGAGAGAGAGAGAGAGAGAGAGAGAGAGAGAGAGAGAGAGAGAGAGAGAGAGAGAGAGAGAGAGAGAGAGAGAGAGAGAGAGAGAGAGAGAAAAAGATGAGAAGAGTAAGAGAGAGAGAGAGAGAGAGAGAGAGAGAGAGAGAGAGAGAGAGAGAGAGAGAGAGAGAGAGAGAGAGAGAGAGAGAGAGAGAGAGAGAGAGAGAGAGAGAGAGAGAGAGAGAGAGAGAGAGAGAGAGAGAGAGAGAGAGAGAGAGTTTTAATTGAAGTCAAATGTTTTCGTATGGCGAGGAATTTGTTTAGAAGTTCACAGTTTCGCTATTAATGTAATCTAAAGAAATAATATTAAAAAGATTTATTCGGCTATGTGTTTCTTTATGTAAATGTCTATCTATCTATCAATCTTTCTATCTATATCTATCTATCTGTCTATCTATCTATTGTTCTTTCTTTCCTTCTAGAATTTCTACATAATTTTTTCCTAGTTAGAACAATGATGCGACTATTCTAATTCTTGCATAAGCTCGTCAGTCAGGCAGTCAGTCAGTCATCATATTTTATCCACCTTTGTTCTTATGTATAAGTGCATGTCTGTCTGTCTGCCTCTCCGTCTGTCTGTCTGTCTGTCTGTGTGTATGTATGTATGTATATATGAATTTATGTATGTATATATATCCATCTACCTTTTTACAACTGGTCATTTATCACAAGTTTTTTTTTCTATTTTATTTTCCTTTGTGTGTGTGTGTATGTGTGTGTGTGTGTGTGTGTGTGTGTGTGTGTATGATTCCTCTATATTTCTGTTGCATCTCTTCCTCTTTCTCGCCCTCTTCAACATCTGGCTCCCGTTATCAGCCATCTGCCCCTTCGCTCTCTCTCTCTCCCTCACTCTCTCCTTCACTCTCCCTCTCTTCCTTTTTCTCGGTCTCATTCACCTCTTCGAGCTTATCTTATCTCCATCCTCCTCCTCCTCCTCCTCTTCATACATATCCTTCCCTTTCCTCCTCTTCCTCCTCCTCGTCCTCCTCGTCCTCTTGTTTACCTGCCCTTTATCGCGTCCCCTCTTCGCCCTTCTGTACACTATTTGCCTTGCCTCTACCTCTCGTTTATCAGCGTTTAGTGTCCTTCGTCCCCTTCGCCACTGAGAGGGTAAGTGTCAACAAGTGTGGTTAGCGCGATGCCACCTGGGTCCGTATAAACATTTCGGCGCCCAAGCACATATATTTGACACGGTTCTCATAGGCGTTGTGGGCATTTCCAGGGGCAGTGTTATGACCCTGGTGGTGGTTTGACCCTTCTTCTGTACCTTGAGCCTAAAGAAACGCTT
>NC_066536.1:18074854-18079854 GCF_024679095.1 Eriocheir sinensis
TCCTCTTTCTTTCCACTCACCTTACCTTCCACCCTCACTTTTGTTCTCCCTCCTTCTACTCTCCCTTCCTCTACTCATCTCCTATTCTCCCTTCCTTTCCTCTCCCTCCTTTCCACCTTCCCCTCTCCTTCATACACACAACATCCCATGCCTTTCACATACCATCTTTTCCTTATTAGATTATCAAGAACAAATTAGTATTATTAGTATTAAAATTTCATGACTCTACATTACTAACAAGATGCTGATAAACATATAGTCTGCATTTTTTACTCCTTGCGTGTGTGTAGTGTTTTATATTTCTTTTTTATCTTATTTATTACATGTTTTATAGAGGACGTGACTCCTTCCCTTCCCCGCCACCTGCATAGCATAAAAGGGGAGGATTATTACGTACTTATTAACACGTGATTCTCTTTCTCTCTCTCTCTCTCTCTCTCTCTCTCTCTCTCTCTCTCTCTCTCTGCCTGCCTTGCCTTTCCCTGTACGGTCTAATTCATCTTTATAGTCACATTTACCTAGACACTACCACTACAACTATTACTACTATTACTATTACTCCTTACTTATTATTACTACTATTACTATTACTGTGGATGCATTCTCAGGTGCCTCAACTAACGTATTCTTTCTTAGTCGACGAGAGCGTAGAGGAAAGAGAGAAAAATAAACGCATTCGTAAAAGAAAAATCCTGAAGAGTGGTTTTGTGTGTCGGAAAAATATGTTTTATTCTGGCGCCCAACACGGAACTTTTTTTTCTCGTCTCAGAATTTCTCTCTCTCTTAAGAAAGCCACATAATTTATAAAGGCTTTGGAAGGGAGAGAGAGAGAGAGAGAGAGAGAGAGAGAGAGAGAGAGAGAGAGAGAGAGAGAGAGAGAGAGAGAGAGAGAGAGAGAGAGAGAGAGAGAGAGAGAGAGAGAGAGAGAGAGAGAGAGAGAGAGAGAGAGAGACACACACACACACACACACACACACACACACACACACACACACACACACACACACACACACACACACACACACACGCGACAAGAATATTATCACGACATTAGTGAGGATCGGTAAGAAGAAGCTAAATGAGATGTCACTCAGGAAGAAGAAAGATAAGCGGAGGGAAGAAGGGAGGAAGGGAGGAGGAGGAGGAGGAGGAAGGAGAGGAAGGGAAGTGGACGAGGTTTGGGAGGGTAGGAAGGAGGAGGGAGGGAGAGGGAAGGGAAGGAGGTGACAGAGGCTTCCAATGTCTGTGTTACATCGACTCGACTGAATGGGTAAACCGTTCGTTATTGAACTTTTTAGATACTTGAAGACTTGTAGGAGGAGCCTGGGACGAGTGTGAGTTTGGGTAAGGAAGGAGAGGAGAAGGCCAATGGGAGAGATGTGGAATTGTATGAAGATAAAAGGGAGAAATAAGGTGTCAAGGGAGGAATAAGAGGCCACTTCATTATCCTCGCCGCTGCGTCCGACACACACACACACACACACACACACACCGAAACACTCTCGTCATATTCCCACCACAGTTTTATTTCCTTTCATTCCTTTTCTAATGTACTTACGTGTTTATACTAATGCCAAGACGGACAATGAGACGTTAAATATGGAAGGCCTACATAGATACTCGTCGCAATAATGAATAATAGATAGTAAAGAGAAAAAGAAGTTATATGGTTCATTGATACAGTTCGAAGCTATTGAACCGTGGATATGTGCGGAGTCTGTACCCGAGGAGAAGTTTGATTGGTAGTGCTGTGTTAGCCCGCGCGAGGAGATGCTGGCGAGGGTCAGTGTACCTGCTGCCCTGTGTGTCAGTGTGACCTGCTGCCGTGTTGGAGGGAGGTGCTGACGAGGCGAGGCTTAGTTTTACCGCTACCTTGTGATGCTGTGACCCGCTATCCTATATCATGGGCTGCCGTGTTGGACGAGGAGATGCTGGTGATTGTGAGTTTGCCCGCTGCCTTGTGTTATAGTGTATGTGTGTGTGTGTGTGTGTGTGTGTGTGTGTGTAACCCGCTATAACCTGGGCTGCAGTGTGAAGAACAGGTCAGTCATGGCATTGTGTGGCCGCGTGAATACTGCACTCAACAACTCGTCACTTAGTCATGAGGTCAGCCGGGCCAGAATCACGGTGCAGTCACTACGCATTGGCCGAGGCGGAGCGAGGGAGGGGGTGGGTGGGGGAGTTGCTGCCGTCTCTATACCATGGGTCCTTGGCCGACTAGTATAATTTTCCACTGCTCAGGTTTATCACAGAGTCTTGGCTCGTGTAACTTTGATGAGAGTGCCGCAGAGCAGACCGAGGCTCGCCCTGGCCCTGCAGCAGCCCGCCCCGCCCCGCCGATTGCATGTTTAATAGTTTCCGCGTCGCCGCTGTGGGAGGCCCAGCTCATAATTCAGCGGCGCCTCACTGCTGCCGGGGAGAACCAGGCGGCGTGAGGCGAGGCTGCGTCGGCTGAAAAGTGACTAAATGAGAAACCTAGAGAGCATATTCTTAAACCTTTCGGCGCCCATGCACATAATTCAACAAGGCTTTCGTAGGATTTCTGGTCATTTCCAGGGGTAGTTTTATGAGTCAGGCGGCGTGAGGCGAGGCTGCGTCGGCTGAAAAGTGACTAAATAAGAAACCTAGAGGGTATATTCTTAAACCTTTCGGGGCCCATGCACATGATTCAACAAGGCTTTCGTAGGATTTGTGGGAGGCTTTTCCATGGGTAGTTTTATGACCCTGGTGGTAGCGTGACAAAGTTCCTGCACCATGAACGTAAAGAGAGACTCATTGGAACACGTTTAACCTCTTTTTTGTCCTTTAGAAATGATTGGTGTATAAGAGAAGGAAGCGTTTAAGAATACAGAACTTAATGAAGGGTTACAGGCGGGGACTCAACGCTGCGTCACCCCTCATCTACGGCCCTTACCGGCTATCATGCTACTGTGGGGCAATGATAGCTAGCATGTGCAATAGGTAATGAGAGATGTACTGTGTTGCAATGAGTAGAGATTGAACGATATAGCGCGGGTTGGACATCCTACTATGATTTCAGAGGCTGTGGTTTTTGGGAATAATATCGTAACGAACAATCGTATGAGATTTTGCGACAGTGTATTTCACACACTGCCGCCAACCGCCACAAGTAGAGAATAAAGGCACATCAGTGTCAGGCAAAGATACGAACATTAACTACCAGAGGCTCCGCCCACCTTGTTCCTCTTCCTCCATCTCCGCCTTCTCCCTCAATCTCTCTGAAGATACATACATACTGAGAATGATTTTTTTTCAATTAAGGCATGCTTGATGACTTTAATTTTGAGCATAGTGATACACCGTGGACGTAATGACATGAGAGTAGGGTGAGGTGGTAAATGATGACTACCATGATTGATGGTAGAACGATTGCTCGCTTGTATTTGTTTCTCTCGTTTGTTTTTGTTGTTTTCCTTGTCACCTGACTTTGACTTGTACCAGAGAGAAGATAAATGGCCACTAAGATACAGCACTGTCGCCATGGCTGCAGAAATGCGTTTGTCACGCGACTTGTTAACTTTTTAATAAGGAGAAGGCCAGCAATAGCCTTAAGATTGCTTTGAATAGGTAAGTTTTATTGTTTTCTTGTTTAACATAGTAAATAAGTCTCCGCTCATTAGAATCGCAGCCTTAGTCATGCCGAAACTTATTTCTAAACCATGACAATATTTGTTTTACATCAATCATTTATTTATTCATATTGTCCTTCCTACCACCGTGCTGTTGCGGCCTTAGGGATGCGAGTGAAGATGAGCGCAGCACCAGGTCACGGCCTGACACACCACCAGCACCTCCAGCTCAGCCTGTCATCGACAGCTTCACGATCGGAGCCATTCGCCGCCACATACACGCACAGTTTGCTGTCAAGCAGGACTTCACTCGCTTCCCTGACAGACAACTTAAAGGCAGCTAGCATCATCCCTGATGAAACCTCTAAGATTTCCTTGTGGCGACTGCTCCATGAAATGGGATTCAAGAAATGTCAGCGCAAATTTTATGTCAGGAAGGAGTCCATGGACGTCGTGCCGCAGGATACAAGCCCCACGAACGCTGAAAAGACACCGGAAGAGAACAGGATGGTGGTATGTGGACGAGACCTGGTTCACCACCAGGATGAACCACAACATGGAGTGGTGGACAGCACGCAGCCCGTCACCAGTGTGACGTACAGCCGCCAGGTGCCTCCAGGAGAAGGCAGAGGATGGTTGTTTCGCCAAGAATACCAGCATGGAGAAATGAACGGCAAGCTTTTCCTTCGTTGTTCCTGGAGCAGCTTAGTGATGGACAATGCTCCATACCATAGCCAACTAGAGTCGCTGCCCCACCACTGCCACAAGGAAATCGGACATCATTGAATGGTTGGAGCAGCGAGACATACCCTTTCCACAGCAAGCTACACGGCCTGAGCCTCAGTATCTGCCGTGAAAACAGGCCAAATCCTCAATACAAGGTGGATAACATCATCCGCGCATCGGGCCACGAGATTGTTCGTCTGCCACCCAATGCGATTGAGCAGGTGGCAACGTTTCACACGAGCTGACCTGCAAGCCAGGATGGAGGAGACCAGACTTTCTGTCACAGCCGAGGTGGAAGGTGCGGTGATCACGACGCTTTGAGGACGACTACTGGACAACGGATAATATCCATGAAAGTGTCGATCCGTTATTAACCTTGACTGTGACAGTGATGATGATGGGGATTTAGTGTTGTTGTGAAGAAGATTAAAGTCTTGAATATTCTTGTTTGTATCCTTAGTAAACCAAGAGTGTCCTTGCCATCACTATATTGTATAAAGTTCCTTAATATAAGCCTCATAACCCAGTGTCCCATCCACACTCAGTGATTCACTTTTAGTACTACCTCAAACATTTTATACCTTCGCAATTCTTCCTGTTACCATACTTTCAGCTCTTCCCTGACAATAAAATTAATAGCACCACTATAATATAAGAGCACCATTACTTTTACGAAAACGTACA